>NW_027261100.1:0-125705 GCF_045791955.1 Oncorhynchus clarkii lewisi
TCTTGTCATTGTTACATGACAGTTTCTTGTCATTGTTTACATGACAGTAGGTTGTCGTAAGACAAGGCTGCATGAAGGCCCGCCATTGAGGCCCGCTATTTTCTCTCTAATGTCTTTCTTTTTCATCTGACATTGTGACATCAGTGTTACATGAGAGTTTCTTGTCATTGTTACATGACAGTTTCTTGTCATTGTTTACATGACAGTAGGTTGTCGTAAGACAAGGCTGCATGAAGTGTGAACTGGAGTTTTCTTGGATCCATGAAAGAATATGCTTTTGGAGAATGCAGGCATCGATCCCACTACCTCACGCATGCAAAGCATTTGAGCTAATTCCCCAGCCGTTTGGAATTTCCGCAAGAAGCAACCTAGAGGGTCCAGTCTTGTCAGGCTATGCTGTTGGTGGACTTGTTTGTTTACGTGCCAGCACTTGCAGAGGCTCGGTGCATTTCAACAATTGAGCAAAATAGCAAATGGCCGGTTAGCTCAGTTGGTTAGAGTGTGGTGCTAATAACACCAAGGTCGTGGGTTTGATCCCCGTACTGGCTATGATGTACATTTTGAGTGTCAAAATTGTGAGTCACATGCATGTGAATTGTCAAGGGTGCCACAGAAATAAAATTAGCGAATTGCCAAAATAGCTCAGTTGGGAGAGCGTTAGACTGAAGATTTAAAAGTCCCTGGTTCGATCCCGGGTTTCGGCATTTGTTCTTTCTTCATGCTCTGGCTTCAAGGAAACTATCCACAGCTTTGTTTGTGGGCCTCAATGGTGTGTGCTACGCTGCTCCTCTGAAAGTAAGTAATTTCTTGCTTTTTCATCTGACATTTTGACATCAGTGTTACAGGAAAGTTGCTTGTCATTGTTACATGACAGTAGGTTGTCGTAAGACAAGGCTGCATGAAGTGTGAACTGGAGCTTTCTTGGATCCACAAAAAAAACGTTTTTGGGGAATGCGGGCATCGATCCCACTACCTACAGCATGCTAAGCAAACACAATACCAATTGATCAAATTCCCCAGCTGTTTGGAATTGCCACAAGGAGCAACCAAGAGTGTCCAGTCTTGTCAGGCTATGCTGTTGGTGGACTTGTTAGTTTGTGCTCCAGCACTTGCAGAGGCTCGGTGCATCTCAACAACTGTGCTCTGTTAGCATTTGTTTCGGCATTTGTATTTGTTCTTTCTTCATGCTCTGGCTTCAAGGAAACTATCCACAGCTTTGTTTGTGGGCCTCAATGGTGTGTGCTACGCTGCTCCTCTGAAAGTAAGTAATTTCTTGCTTTTTCATCTGACATTTTGACATCAGTGTTACAGGAAAGTTGCTTGTCATTGTTACATGACAGTAGGTTGTCGTATGACAAGGCTGCATGAAGTGTGAACTGGAGTTTTCTTGGATCCATGAAAGAATGTGCTTTTGGAGAACGCAGGCAGTTTCTTGTCATTGTTACATGACAGTTTCTTGTCATTGTTACATGACAGTAGGTTGTCGTAAGACAAGGCTGCATGAAGTGTGAACTGGAGTTTTCTTGGATCCATGTAAGGGAATACCC
Organism: Oncorhynchus clarkii lewisi; assembly: GCF_045791955.1. Classification (NCBI taxonomy): domain Eukaryota; kingdom Metazoa; phylum Chordata; class Actinopteri; order Salmoniformes; family Salmonidae; genus Oncorhynchus; species Oncorhynchus clarkii. The sequence continues at coordinate 1,548 of NW_027261100.1, forward strand.
CCCTGAATTGGACAAAAATGAATGGCAAGATATTGGCATTGGACAAACCATATACACGATGTCCAATACCACCCAAAGCGGCGTTGATTCGTGCAAAGTATATGGCAAATGCCATATGGCAATTTTGATATCAAATTTTTTTTTTTTAATTACATGCGCATAAGGCATATGTTTTGTCCATTTGCAATATGATTTCATAGGAAGTCAAAAGTCAAAAGTCAAAAATGTCAAAATTTTATAAAAAACTTCACACACCCTTAAAAAAGTGCTTTCTGGACCGTTTTTCAAAATTCTTTCGAATTTTGTGTCAATTACACATGTATAAGAACTGTATCAACATACTTTATTCGTATTTTATTATCATAATTTTTTTTATTTTTTTTTTACTTGTGCTTAAGGCATATGTTTTGTCCGTTTGCAATATGATTTAATAGGATGTCAAAAGTCGAAAATGTGATTTTTTTTTTAAACTTTAAAAACTAAAAAAAGTGCTTTCTAGACCGTTTTTCAAAATTGTTTCGATTTTAAGACAATTAATCATGTGTAAGAAGTGTATGAATATACTTTTGTAAAATGTTTTATCATAATTTTATTTTTTTTACTTGTGCATAAGGAATATGATTTGTCCATTTGCAATATGATTTCATAGGAAGTCAAAAGTCAAAGTCAAAAGTCAATTTTTTTGGGGGCCAAAATTGACTGAACTGATGAACTCGGGACGGCCGGGCAGTGATAGTTGTTCATTTCCATCACTCGTTGTGTTGATTTCATCATGTCCATTTGGTGATGTTTTTTCACTATAGAATTATATTGCAAATGCGCGTGCAACTGGTAACCGGAAGAAAAAAAATGATGATTTCATTATGTCCATTTGTTTATGTTTCCTTACTTTTTCAAAGTTACTGTGCATTTGCAATATGTTTTAATGGGCAGGTACCATCACGAATTTGTCATGCTCAAAATTCAAACTATACTTTGCTCAAACTATACCTTTGTCAACTTGTATTATCATAATTTTTTTTTGTTTTACTTGTGCATAAGGCATATGTTTTGTCCATTTGCAATATGATGTCATAGGAAGTCAAAAGTCAAAGTCAGAGGTAACGATTTTCCTCCGTGCAACTGGTGATCTGAAATGTGCAACTGGTGATCTGAAATGTGCAACTGGTGATCTGAAATGTGCAACTGGTAACCCAAAAAAAAAAAATTTGATTCTATGTTTCCTTACTTTTTCAAAGTCACTGTGCATTTTCAATATGTTTTAATGGGCAGGTACCATCACGAATTTGTCATGCTATAAAAATCCTGCAGGAATGTGAAATTGACTGGCCGGATGAACTCGGGATGGCTTTGCAGTGATTCTGGGTCATCTCAATCGCTCGTTTGGGTTGATTTCAGAATGTCGTTTTTGGTGATGTTTTTTCACTATAGAATCATATTGCAAATGCACGTGCAACTGGTCACCCAAAAATAAAAAAAATGTGTTTATGTTTCCTTACTTTTTCAAAGTCACTGTGCATTTGCAATATGTTTTAATGGGCAGGTACCATCACGAATTGGTCATGCTATAAAAATCCTGCAGGAATGTGAAATTGACTGGCCCGATGAACTCGGGATGGCTTTGCAGTGATTCTGGGTCATCTCAATCGCTCGTTTGGGTTGATTTCAGAATGTCGCATTTGGTGATGTTTTTTCACTATAGAATCATATTGCAAATGCACGTGCAACTGGTCACCCAAAAATAAAAATGTTTTGTTTATGTTTCCTTACTTTTTCAAAGTCACTGTGCATTTGCAATATGTTTTAATGGGCAGGTACCATCACGAATTGGTCATGCTATAAAAATCCTGCAGGAATGTGAAATTGACTGGACCGATGAACTCGGGATGGCTTTGCAGTGATTCTGGTTCATCTCAATCGCTCGTTAGGGTAGATTTCAGAATGTCGCATTTGGTGATGTTTTTTCACTATAGAATCATATTGCAAATGCACGTGCAACTGGTCACCCAAAAATAAAAAAAAATTGTTTATGTTTCCTTACTTTTTCAAAGTCACTGTGCATTTGCAATATGTTTTAATGGGCAGGTACCATCACCAATTGGTCATGCTATAAAAATCCTGCAGGAATGTGAAATTGACTGGCCCGATGAACTCGGGATGTCTTTGCAGTGATTCTGGTTCATCTCAATCGCTCGTTAGGGTTGATTTCAGAATGTCGCTTTTGGTGATGGTACCTCACTGTTTAAACATATTGCAAATGTACAAGAGTCAAGTGGACAAGAGTCCATCAGTCATTTAGATATCATTCTGACACCAAACTGATACAAACTGACACCAAACCCACTTTTTCCAACTCGTTTAGTAGCCAACTATTACATACTTCAGAGCTGGCCCAAAATTCACAACGCCTTCGGTTCAAACCATAAAAAAACCATAAAACACGTAGTTACGTTCTAGCTGCGGGTCCATTTCTTATGTTATGTGTTGGCCTAGCTGAGGCGACCCCGAATCCCAAGTTTCGGCTCGATAGGTCATTTGGTGTCCGAGAAAAACCCTAATTGGTGCTGAAAATCCACTTTTTTCCATGCCTTGCTACAGGGTCCTTGAACGAGCTATCGGACAGAAACGTTGGGGTCCGTCTCTATGGGCCGAGCCGGTTTCAATGCACCTAGCCTTGCGTCTCTGAGACTTTTCTAAACGTCGTCATTTTCGTAATGGTCAAAATGAATTTTTTAACCCTTCGAAACAGCCCCTGAGACACCAATTATGGCACTTCCGGTTGGCCTAGGAAGCTATAAGTCACCACATATCCTCATTGGGGTATGCTTTTACATAATCCTGAGTTTTAAGTCTTTACGTTAAGAACTGAGTTATTTACGGAGGGTTTAGTATGTGTGTGTTATTTCAGAAAATCATAGAAAATCACAGAAATCTCGCAGAGCTCCGCAGCACACTTTAAAAAGATTCGTATGAACACCCTGCAACTGGATCTGTAACCGTTGAAAAAAAAAACGCCTATTTGTGACCATCAACAAGTTGTCATTGTTCCGTTTCTCTTAAATGACGATAGATAAATGGCTGGTTCTTTTTTTATTGACACCGGAGGCTCCTTGACTTTGACCTGAAGTGGAAAAATAATTTCTCTACTTCCATTTTGGACCTTTAATCCCAGAAAAACGGCCATAACTCAAAAACCGTTGAGGCCTAGACGCCATCTTGTTCGGGGCCAACTGCCCATTATGCCAAACCTACGCTCACCAAGTTTCGGCTTCGAAATATTTTTCGTTTTCGAGATAAGGCCCCGTCGTGATTCGTGATGTTTTGCCAAATTGCCATATGATTCCGTATGCCCTCTTGTGGGAATTTCCGGGATAGCGGAAAAATGGTCCAAAACTTGTTTATTTTATAAAACGGAAACCGAATGTCCGACAAAGTTCTTTTGATGACTTCCCGGTAGGTCTGGCCCTACCGCACGGGCCGACGCCGACCGCAAATTTTACAAATGTTTTCGGACGTCTAGTAAGGGACCGTACATTTGCAATATGGACTTTTTCACTGATCATACACGAAATGCCGAAATGTTCCCTTATGTATGAAATAATTTGCTTTTGGAGAATGCAGGCATCGATCCCACTACCTCACGCATGCAAAGCATTTGAGCTAATTCCCCAGCCGTTTGGAATTTCCGCAAGAAGCAACCTAGAGGGTCCAGTCTTGTCAGGCTATGCTGTTGGTGGACTTGTTTGTTTACGTGCCAGCACTTGCAGAGGCTCGGTGCATTTCAACAATTGAGCAAAATAGCAAATGGCCGGTTAGCTCAGTTGGTTAGAGTGTGGTGCTAATAACGCCAAGGTCATGGGTTCGATCCCCGTACTGGTTATGATGTACACTTTGAGTGTCAAAATTGTGAGTCACATGCATGTGAATTGTCAAGGGTGACACAGAAATACATTTAATGAATTGCCGAAATAGCTCAGTTGGGAGAGCGTTAGACTGAAGGTCCCTGGTTCGATCCCGGGTTTCGGCATTTGTATTTGTTCTTTCTTCATGCTATGGATTCAAGGAAACTATCCACAGCTTTGTTTGTGGGCCTCAATGGTGTGTGCTACGCTGCTCCTCTGAAAGTAAGTAATTTCTTGCTTTTTCATCTGACATTTTGACATCAGTGTTACAGGAAAGTTGCTTGTCATTGTTACATGACAGTAGGTTGTCGTAAGACAAGGCTGCATGAAGTGTGAACTGGAGTTTTCTTGGATCCATGAAAGAATTTGCTTTTGGAGAATGCAGGCATCGATCCCACTACCTCACGCTTGCTAAGCATTTGAGCTAATTCCCCAGCCGTTTGGAATTTCCGCAAGAAGCAACCTAGAGGGTCCAGTCTTGTCAGGCTATGCTGTTGGTGGACTTGTTTGTTTACGTGCCAGCACTTGCAGAGGCTCGGTGCATTTCCACAATTGAGCAAAATACCAAATGGCCGGTTAGCTCAGTTGGTTAGAGTGTGATGCTAATAACGCCAAGGTCATGGGTTCGATCCCCGTACTGGTTATGATGTACATTTTGAGTGTCAAAATTGTGAGTCACATGCATGTGAATTGTCAAGGGTGCCACAGAAATAAAATTAGTGAATTGCCGAAATAGCTCAGTTGGGAGAGCGTTAGACTGAAGATCTAAAGGTCCCTGGTTCGATCCCGGGTTTCGGCATTTGTTCTTTCTTCATGCTCTGGCTTCAAGGAAACTATCCACAGCTTTGTTTGTGGGCCTCAATGGTGTGTGCTACGCTGCTCCTCTGAAAGTAAGTAATTTCTTGCTTTTTCATCTGACATTTTGACATCAGTGTTACAGGAAAGTTGCTTGTCATTGTTACATGACAGTAGGTTGTCGTAAGACAAGGCTGCATGAAGTGTGAACTGGAGCTTTCTTGGATCCACAAAAAAAAATGTTTTTGGGGAATGCGGGCATCGATCCCACTACCTATAGCATGCTAAGCAAACACAATACCAATTGATCAAATTCCCCAGCTGTTTGGAATTGCCACAAGGAGCAACCAAGAGTGTCCAGTCTTGTCAGGCTATGCTGTTGGTGGACTTGTTAGTTTGTGCTCCAGCACTTGCAGAGGCTCGGTGCATCTCAACAACTGTGCTCTGTAGCCAGCGGCCGGTTAGCTCAGTTGGTTAGAGTGTGTGATACGCTGCTCTCTGAAAGTAAGTAATGTCTTTCTTTTTCATCTGACATTGTGACATCAGGGTTACATGAGAGTTTCTTGTCATTGTTACATGACAGTTTCTTGTCATTGTTTACATGACAGTAGGTTGTCGTAAGACAAGGCTGCATGAAGTGTGAACTGGAGTTTTCTTGGATCCATGAAAGAATATGCTTTTGGAGAATGCAGGCATCGATCCCACTACCTCACGCATGCAAAGCATTTGAGCTAATTCCCCAGCCGTTTGGAATTTCCGCAAGAAGCAACCTAGAGGGTCCAGTCTTGTCAGGCTATGCTGTTGGTGGACTTGTTTGTTTACGTGCCAGCACTTGCAGAGGCTCGGTGCATTTCAACAATTGAGCAAAATAGCAAATGGCCGGTTAGCTCAGTTGGTTAGAGTGTGGTGCTAATAACTCCAAGGTCATGGGTTCGATCCCCGTACTGGCTATGATATACATTTTGAGTGTCAAAATTGTGAGTCACATGCATGTGAATTGTCAAGGGTGCCACAGAAATAAAATTTGAATTGCCGAAATAGCTCAGTTGGGAGAGGAAGACTAAAGGTCCCTGGTTCGATCCGGGTTTCAGCATTTGTATTTGTTCTTTCTTCATGCTCTGGCTTCAAGGAAACTATCCACAGCTTTGTTTGTGGGCCTCAATGGTGTGTACTACGCTGCTCCTCTGAAAGTAAGTAATTTCTTGCTTTTTCATCTGACATTTTGACATCAGTGTTACAGGAAAGTTGCTTGTCATTGTTACATGACAGTAGGTTGTCGTAAGACAAGGCTGCATGAAGTGTGAACTGGAGTTTTCTTGGATCCATGTAAGGGAATACCCCCCTGAATTGGACAAAAATGAATGGCAAGATATTGGCATTGGACAAACCATATACACGATGTCCAATACCACCCAAAGCGGCGTTGATTCGTGCAAAGTATATGGCAAATGCCATATGGCAATTGCCAATTGTAACACCTCAAAAATCCAACAGGGGGCGAGTGCGCTCCACCGGGGTTTTTCATGTTGGAAATGCAACCCAAGTCAACATCCAAAAGCAAAATTTTGAAAAAATGATTTTTTTTCCCAAAACTTATCACCCCTTAAAAAAGTGCTTTCTGGGCCGTTTTTCAAAATTCTTTCGCTTTTTTTGTCAATTACACATTTAAACTGTAAACGCTCATGTCATGTTCTAATTAGTCGGACCATTTTAAAGAAAAGATTGCTTCATATTGTAGACACCAGCTGGGGCTATTGCTCATTTCCTTTACTGTATGAATATACTTTTGTCCAATTTTGATATCACATTTTTTTTTTTTTAATTACATGCGCATAAGGCATATGTTTTGTCCATTTGCAATATGATTTCATAGGAAGTCAAAAGTCAAAAGTCAAAAATGTCAAAATTTGGTAAAAAACTTCACACATCCTTAAAAAAGTGCTTTCTGGACCGTTTTTCAAAATTCTTTCAATTTTTATGTCAATTACACATGTATAAGAACTTTATCAACATACTTTAGTCATACTTTATTATCATTTTTTTTTTTTTTTTTTTACTTGTGCATAAGGCATATGTTTTCTCCATTTGGAATATGATTTCATAGGAAGTCAAAAGTCAAAAGTCAAAAATGTCAAAATTTGGTAAAAAACTTCACACATCCTTAAAAAAGTGCTTTCTGGACCGTTTTTCAAAATTCTTTCGAATTTTGTGTCAATTACACACGTATAAGAACTGTATCAACATACTTTATTCGTATTTTATTATCATATATATATTATTTTTTTTAACTTGTGCATAAGGCATATGTTTTGTCCATTTGCAATATGATTTAATAGAATGTCAAAAGTCGAAAATGTGATTTTTTTTTAAACTTTAAAAACTAAAAAAAGTGCTTTCTGGACCGTTTTTCGAAATTGTTTCGATTTTAAGACAATTAATCATGTGTAAGAAGTGTATGAATATACTTTTGTAAAATGTTTTATCATAATTTTATTTTTTTTACTTGTGCATAAGGAATATGATTTGTCCATTTGCAATATGATTTCACAGGAAGTCAAAAGTCAAAGTCAAAAGTCAATTTTTTTGGGGGCCAAAATTGACTGAACTGATGAACTCGGGACGGCCGGGCAGTGATAGTTGTTCATTTCCATCACTCGTTGTGTTGATTTCATCATGTCCATTTGGTGATGTTTTTTCACTATAGAATCATATTGCAAATGCGCGTGCAACTGGTAACCGGAAAAAAAAAATGATGATTTCATTATGTCCATTTGTTTATGTTTCCTTACTTTTTCAAAGTCACTGTGCATTTGCAATATGTTTTAATGGGCAGGTACCATCACGAATTTGTCATGCTCAAAATTCAAACTATACTTTGCTCAAACTATACCTTTGTCAACTTGTATTATCATAATTTTTTTTTGTTTTACTTGTGCATAAGGCATATGTTTTGTCCATTTGCAATATGATATCATAGGAAGTCAAAAGTCAAAGTCAAAAGTAACGATTTTCCTCCGTGCAACTGGTGATCTGAAATGTGCAACTGGTGATCTGAAATGTGCAACTGGTAACCCAAAAAAAAAAATTTGATTCTATGTTTCCTTACTTTTTCAAAGTCACTGTGCATTTGCAATATGTTTTAATGGGCAGGTACCATCACGAATTTGTCATGCTATAAAAATCCTGCAGGAATGTGAAATTGACTGGCCGGATGAACTCGGGATGGCTTTGCAGTGATTCTGGGTCATCTCAATCGCTCGTTTGGGTTGATTTCAGAATGTCGCTTTTGGTGATGCTTTTTCACTATAGAATCATATTGCAAATGCACGTGCAACTGGTCACCCAAAAATAAAAATAAATTGTTTATGTTTCCTTACTTTTTCAAAGTCACTGTGCATTTGCAATATGTTTTAATGGGCAGGTACCATCACGAATTGGTCATGCTATAAAAATCCTGCAGGAATGTGAAATTGACTGGACCGATGAACTCGGGATGGCTTTGCAGTGATTCTGGGTCATCTCAATCGCTCGTTTGGGTTGATTTCAGAATGTCGCTTTTGGTGATGTTTTTTCACTATAGAATCATATTGCAAATGCACGTGCAACTGGTCACCCAAAAAAAAAAAAAAAAAAAATTTTTTTTTGTTTATGTTTCCTTACTTTTTCAAAGTCACTGTGCATTTGCAATATGTTTCAATCGGCAGGTACCATCACGAATTGGTCATGCTATAAAAATCCTGCAGGAATGTGAAATTGACTGGCCCGATGAACTCGGGATGGCTTTGCAGTGATTCTGGGTCATCTCAATCGCTCGTTTGGGTTGATTTCAGAATGTCGCATTTGGTGATGTTTTTTCACTATAGAATCATATTGCAAATGCACGTGCAACTGGTCACCCAAAAATAAAAATAAATTGTTTATGTTTCCTTACTTTTTCAAAGTCACTGTGCATTTGCAATATGTTTTAATGGGCAGGTACCATCACGAATTGGTCATGCTATAAAAATCCTGCAGGAATGTGAAATTGACTGGCCCGATGAACTCGGAATGGCTTTGCAGTGATTCTGGGTCATCTCAATCGCTCGTTTGGGTTGATTTCAGAATGTCGCATTTGGTGATGTTTTTTCACTATAGAATCATATTGCAAATGCACGTGCAACTGGTCACCCAAAAATAAAAAAAAATTGTTTATGTTTCCTTACTTTTTCAAAGTCACTGTGCATTTGCAATATGTTTTAATGGGCAGGTATCATCACGAATTGGTCATGCTATAAAAATCCTGCAGGAATGTGAAATTGACTGGACCGATGAACTCGGGATGGCTTTGCAGTGTTTCTGGTTCATCTCAATCGCTCGTTAGGGTAGATTTCAGAATGTCGCATTTGGTGATGTTTTTTCACTATAGAATCATATTGCAAATGCACGTGCAACTGGTCACCCAAAAATAAAAAAAAATTGTTTATGTTTCCTTACTTTTTCAAAGTCACTGTGCATTTGCAATATGTTTCAATGGGCAGGTACCATCACCAATTGGTCATGCTATAAAAATCCTGCAGGAATGTGAAATTGACTGGCCCGATGAACTCGGGATGGCTTTGCAGTGATTCTGGTTCATCTCAATCGCTCGTTAGGGTTGATTTCAGAATGTCGCTTTTGGTGATGGTACCTCACTGTTTAAACATATTGCAAATGTACAAGAGTCAAGTGGACAAGAGTCCATCAGTCAATTAGATATCATTCTGACACCAAACTGATACAAACTGACACCAAACCCACTTTTTCCAACTCGTTTAGTAGCCAACTATTACATACTTCAGAGCTGGCCCAAAATTCACAACGCCTTCGGTTCAAACCATAAAAAAACCATAAAACACGTAGTTACGTTCTAGCTGCGGGTCCATTTCTTATGTTATGTGTTAGCCTAGCTGAGGCGACCCCGAATCCCAAGTTTCGGCTCGATAGGTCATTTGGTGTCCGAGAAAAACCCTAATTGGTGCTGAAAATTCACTTTTTTCCATGCCTTGCTACAGGGTCCTTGAACGAGCTATCGGACAGAAACGTTGGGGTCCGTCTCTATGGGCCGAGCCAGTTTCAATGCACCTAGCCTTGCATCTCTGAGACTTTTCTAAACGTCGTCATTTTTGTGATGGTCAAAATGAATTGAAGGTATTGCAAATGTACGAGGCTGTTTCTCGGTCCGAGAACCGTCTAGAGCCACGTAACTCACCACGTACCATCGACCGGAGGTCTAGAACAGGTTTCTAAAGTTTCAGAACTCTAGGTCTGACGGTTCTTTTTTAGCTCCAACAAAGCTAACTATTGCAGCCACTGTCTGTCTCTACGCACCCCAATACGTCCCTCCATCCAAGTTGTGTTTTAGTGTGATTTTTTTTTCCTTTGATTTTTTTGGGGAAAAATGACTGATTTACAGTTCATGGGGGTTGCCTAATCACATATATGAAGTTTTGGACAGATCTGACTTTTTTAACCCTTCGAAACAGCCCCTGAGACACCAATTATGGCACTTCCGGTTGGCACAGGAAGCTATAAATCAACACATATCCTCATTGGGGTATGCTGTTACAGAATCCTGAGTTTTAAGTCCTTACGTTAAGAATTGACTGATTTACACAGGGTTGAATGCACTATGTCTATCAAACTGCAGACAGGGTATGGGTAAACACTTTTAGGGTGATTTTAACCACTTCCGGTTGGTCCAGGAAGCTTAGAATCAACACAGGTAGACCTCATAGTGGCCTGATGGACTGGTACCGAAGACAGGTTCATACGGCATTCATAACCCATATAGACTTCAGGTTGAAATTAGGGGTGCAGGCAATGTATTCCTATGGGGAGAGATGACACTGTAATCTGTGAGATCAAAAAACACTGTTTTACTGTTAAGGGTTAATGCCACACGGTCAAGGTTAGGCTTGCACGGATCGAGAGGACCTTAGGAACATTCCTGTGGTGGAATTTGTCTTCTCACCCTAACGGTTCTCTCACTCTCACCCAAAATCAAATGACATTGTGGGGCAGGCTACATTTTGGGCCTACTTTCTAATGGTCGCTGCGCCTAGACCGAGCGAGCTACGGTCAAGAGGGATATCTCGTTGAACTCGGCACGGCCTAGGGATTATGGTAATGCCATTTCCTGCTCTCTGTGTCTTTAAGCACCGCACTTTATCACTCCATCCTTCCTGTGTGTGTGTGAGGGAGGTTTTCTTTGACATCTGTTGGGAGAAATGACTGATTTACAGTTCAGAAGGGTTGCCTAGTCACACATATGACATTTTGGAGAGATCAGACTTTTTTAACCCCTCGAAACAGCCCCTGAGACACCAATTATGGCACTTCCGGTTGGCACAGGAAGCTATAAGTTAACACATATCTTGGTTGACATAGCCACTTACAGAATCCTGAGTTTTAAGTCTTTACGTTAAGAATTGACTGATCTACACAGGGTTGAATGCACTATGTCTATCAAACTGCAGGCAGTGTATGGGTATACACTTTTAGGGTGATTTTAACCACTTCCGGTTGCTCCAGGAAGCTTAGATTCGACACAGGTAGACCTCATAGTGGCCTGATGGACTGTCTTAGAAGACAGGTTCATAAGGCATTCATAACCCACATAGGCTTCAGGTTGAATTTAGAGGTGCAGGCAATGTATTCCTATGGGGAGAGAAGTCAAAGCAAGCTGTTTCAAGTAAACACCTTCTTTTTACTGTGAAGGGTTAATGCCACACGGTCAAGGTTAGGCTTGCACGGATCGGGAGGACCTCAGGAACGCACCTGAGGTCGAATTGTGCTTCTCACCCTAACGGTTCTCTCACTGCCACCCAAAATCAAATGACATTGTGGGGCAGGCTTCATTTTGGGCCTTCTTTTTTTCAAGTTCGCTGCACTCAGAACGAGCTACGGTCAAGCGGGGCGTCTCGTTGAACTCGGCACAGTCTGGAGACTATGGTGATGCCATTTTTTGTGTTGATTTCAGAATGACATTTTGGTGATGGTCCCTCTCCGTTTAAACATATTGCAAATGCACAAAAGTCAGTGTCCATCAGTCAATTAGATGTCATTATGACACCAAACGGATATCAATTGACACCAAACCCACTTTTTCCTACTCATTTAGAAGCCAACTATCACATATGTCAGAGCAGGCCCATAATTCACAGCGCCTTCAGTTTAAAACATAATAAAAAGGTAAAACACATAGTTACGTTCTAGCTGCGGGTCCAGTTCGGACATTATGTGAAGTCCTATGTGAGGCGACCCCGAATCCCGAGTTTCGGCTCGATAGGTCATTTGGTGTCCGAGAAAAACCCTAATTGGTGCTGAAAATCCACTTTTTTTCCATGCCTTGCTACGGGGTCCTTGAACGAGCTATCGGACAGAAATGTTGGGGTCCGTCTCTATGGGCCGAGCCGGTTTCAATGCACCTAGTCTTGCGTCTCTGAGACTTTTCTAAACGTCGTCATTTTTGTGATGGTCAAAATGAATTGAAGGTATTGCAAACGTACGAGGCTGTTTCTCGGTCCGAGAACCGTCTAGAGCCACGTACCATCGACCGGAGGTCTAGAACAGGTTTCTAAAGTTTCGGAACTCTAGGTCTGACGGTTCTTTTTTAGCTCCAACAAAGCTAACTATTGCAGCCACTGTCTGTCTCTACGCACCCCAATACGTCCCTCCTTCCAAGTTGTGTTTTAGTGTGATTTTTTTTTCCTTTGACATTTTTGGGGAAAAATGACTGATTTACAGTTCATGGGGGTTGCCTAATCACACATATGAAGTTTTGGAAAGATCAGACTTTTTTAACCCCTCGAAACAGCCCCTGAGACACCAATTATGGCACTTCCGGTTGGCACAGGAAGCTATAAATCAACACATATCCTCATTGGGGTATGCTGTTACAGAATCCTGAGTTTTAAGTCCTTACGTTAAGAACTGACTGATTTACACAGGGTTGAATGCACTATGTCTGTCAAACTGCAGGCAGGGTATGGGTAAACACTTTTAGGGGCATTTTAACCACTTCCGGTTGGTCCAGGAAGCTCAGAATCAACACAGGTAGACCTCATAGTGGCTTGATGGACTGGTACCGAAGACAGGTTCATACGGCATTCATAACCCATATAGACTTCAGGTTGAAATTAGGGGTGCAGGCAATGTATTCCTATGGGGAGAGATGACACTGTAATCTGTGAGATCAAAAAACACTGTTTTACTGTTAAGGGTTAATGCCACACGGTCAAGGTTAGGCTTGCACGGATCGGGAGGACCTTAGGAACATTCATGTGGTGGAATTTTTCTTCTCACCTAAACGGTTCTCTCACTGTCACTCAAAAGCAAATGACATTGTGGGGCAGGCTTCATTTTGGGCCTACTTTTCTAATGGTCGTTGCGCTTAGACCGAGCGAGCTACGGTCAAGCGGGATAGCTCGTTGAACTCAGCACAGTCTGGAGACTATGGTGATGCCATTTTTTGTGTTGATTTCAGAATGCCATTTTGGTGATGGTCCCTCTCCGTTTAAACATATTGCAAATGCACAAAAGTCAACTAGCAAGTCAGTGTCCATCAGTCAATTAGATGTCATTATGACACCAAACCCACTTTTTACTACTCATTTAGAAGCCAACTATCACATATGTCAGAGCAGTCCCATAATTCACAGCGCCTTTAGTTTAAAACATAATAAAAAGGTAAAACACATAGTTACGTTCTAGCTGCGGGTCCAGTTCGGACATTATGTGAAGTCCTATGTGAGGCGACCCCGAATCCCGAGTTTCGGCTCGATAGGTCATTTGGTGTCCGAGAAAAACCCTAACTGGTGCTGAAAATCCACTTTTTTCCATGCCTTGCTACAGGGTCCTTGAACGAGCTATCGGACAGAAACGTTGGGGTCCGTCTCTATGGGCCGAGCCGGTTTCAATGCACCTAGCCTTGCGTCTCTGAGACTTTTCTAAACGTCGTCATTTTTGTGATGGTCAAAATGAATTGAAGGTATTGCAAATGTACGAGGCTGTTTCTCGGTCCGAGAACCGTCTAGAGCCACGTAACTCACCACGTACCATCGACCGGAGGTCTAGAACAGGTTTCTAAAGTTTCAGAACTCTAGGTCTGACGGTTCTTTTTTAGCTCCAACAAAGCTAACTATTGCAGCCACTGTCTGTCTCTACGCACCCCAATACGTCCCTCCATCCAAGTTGTGTTTTAGTGTGATTTTTTTTTCCTTTGATTTTTTTGGGGAAAAATGACTGATTTACAGTTCATGGGGGTTGCCTAATCACATATATGAAGTTTTGGACAGATCAGACTTTTTTAACCCTTCGAAACAGCCCCTGAGACACCAATTATGGCACTTCCGGTTGGCACATATCCTCATTGGGGTATGCTTTTACATAATCCTGAGTTTTAAGTCTTTACGTTAAGAACTGAGTTATTTACGGAGGGTTTAGTATGTGTGTGTTATTTCAGAAAATCATAGAAAATCACAGAAATCTCGCAGAGCTCCGCAGCACACTTTAAAAAGATTCGTATGAACACCCTGCAACTGGATCTGTAACCGTTGAAAAAAAAAAACGCCTATTTGTGACCATCAACAAGTTGTCATTGTTCCGTTTCTCTTAAATGACGATAGATAAATGGCTGGTTCTTTTTTTATTGACACCGGAGGCTCCTTGACTTTGACCTGAAGTGGAAAAATAATTTCTCTACTTCCATTTTGGACCTTTAATCCCAGAAAAACGGCCATAACTCAAAAACCGTTGAGGCCTAGACGCCATCTTGTTCGGGGCCAACTGCCCATTATGCCAAACCTACGCTCACCAAGTTTCGGCTTCGAAATATTTTCCGTTTTCGAGATAAGGCCCCGTCGTGATTCGTGATGTTTTGCCAAATTGCCATATGATTCCGTATGCCCTCTTGTGGGAATTTCCGGGATAGCGGAAAAATGGTCCAAAACTTGTTTATTTTATAAAACGGAAACCGAATGTCCGACAAAGTTCATTTGATGACTTCCCGGTAGGTCTGGCCCTACCGCACGGGCCGACGCCGACCGCAAATTTTACAAATGTTTTCGGACATCTAGTAAGGGACCGTACATTTGCAATATGGACTTTTTCACTGATCATACACGAAATGCCGAAATGTTCCCTTATGTATGAAATAATTTGCTTTTGGAGAATGCAGGCATCGATCCCACTACCTCACGCATGCAAAGCATTTGAGCTAATTCCCCAGCCGTTTGGAATTTCCGCAAGAAGCAACCTAGAGGGTCCAGTCTTGTCAGGCTATGCTGTTGGTGGACTTGTTTGTTTACGTGCCAGCACTTGCAGAGGCTCGGTGCATTTCAACAATTGAGCAAAATAGCAAATGGCCGGTTAGCTCAGTTGGTTAGAGTGTGGTGCTAATAACGCCAAGGTCATGGGTTCGATCCCCGTACTGGTTATGATGTACATTTTGAGTGTCAAAATTGTGAGTCACATGCATGTGAATTGTCAAGGGTGCCACAGAAATACATTTAATGATTTGCCGAAATAGCTCAGTTGAGAGAGCGTTTGACTGAAGATCTGAAGGTCCCTGGTTCGATCCCGGGTTTCGGCATTTGTATTTGTTCTTTCTTCATGCTCTGGCTTCAAGGAAACTATCCACAGCTTTGTTTGTGGGCCTCAATGGTGTGTGCTACGCTGCTCCTCTGAAAGTAAGTAATTTCTTGCTTTTTCATCTGACATTTTGACATCAGTGTTACAGGAAAGTTGCTTGTCATTGTTACATGACAGTAGGTTGTCGTAAGACAAGGCTGCATGAAGTGTGAACTGGAGCTTTCTTGGATCCACAAAAAAAAATGTTTTTGGGGAATGCGGGCATCGATCCCACTACCTACAGCATGCTAAGCGAACACAATACCAATTGATCAAATTCCCTAGCTGTTTGGGATTGCCACAAGGAGCAACCAAGAGTGTCCAGTCTTGTCAGGCTATGCTGTTGGTGGACTTGTTAGTTTGTGCTCCAGCACTTTCAGAGGCTCGGTGCATCTCAACAACTGTGCTCTGTAGCCAGCGGCCGGTTAGCTCAGTTGGTTAGAGTGTGTGATACGCTGCTCTCTGAAAGTAAGTAATGTCTTTCTTTTTCATCTGACATTGTGACATCAGGGTTACATGAGAGTTTCTTGTCATTTTTACATGACAGTTTCTTGTCATTGTTTACATGACAGTAGGTTGTCGTAAGACAAGGCTGCATGAAGTGTGAACTGGAGTTTTCTTGGATCCATGAAAGAATATGCTTTTGGAGAATGCAGGAATCGATCCCACTACCTCACGCATGCAAAGCATTTGAGCTAATTATCCAGCCGTTTGGAATTTCCGCAAGAAGCAACCTAGAGGGTCCAGTCTTGTCAGGCTATGCTGTTGGTGGACTTGTTTGTTTACATGCCAGCACTTGCAGAGGCTAGGTGCATTTCCACAATTTAGCAAAATACCAAAAGGAGGGTTAGCTCAGTTGGTTAGAGTGTGATGCTGATAATGCCAAGGTCATGGGTTCGATCCCTGTACTGGTTATGATGTACATTTTGAGTGTCAAAATTGTGAGTCACATGCATGTGAATTGTCAAGGGTGCCACAGAAATACATTTAGTGGATTGCCGAAATAGCTCAGTTGGGAGAGCGTTAGACTGAAGATCTAAAGGTCCCTGGTTCGATCCCGGGTTTCGGCATTCGTATTTGTTCTTTCTTCATGCTCTGGCTTCAAGGAAACTATCCACAGCTTTGTTTGTGGGCCTCAATGGTGTGTGCTACGCTGCTCCTCTGAAAGTAAGTAATTTCTTGCTTTTTCATCTGACATTTTGACATCAGTGTTACAGGAAAGTTGCTTGTCATTGTTACATGACAGTAGGTTGTCGTAAGACTGCATGAAGTGTGAACTGGAGTTTTCTTGGATCCATGAAAGAATTTGCTTTTGGAGAATGCAGGCATCGATCCCACTACCTCACGCATGCTAAGCATTTGAGCTAATTCCCCAGCCGTTTGGAATTTCCGCTAGAAGCAACCTAGAGGGTCCAGTATTGTCAGGCTATGCTGTTGGTGGACTTGTTTGTTTACATGCCAGCACTTGCAGAGGCTTGGTGCATTTCCACAATTGAGCAAAATACCAAAATGGCGGGTTAGCTCAGTTGGTTAGAGTGTGATGCTAATAACGCCAAGGTCATGGGTTCGATCCCTGTACTGGTTATGATGTACATTTTGAGTGTCAAAATTGTGAGTCACATGCATGTGAATTGTCAAGGGTGCCACAGAAATACATTTAGTGAATTGCCGAAATAGCTCAGTTGGGAGAGCGTTAGACTGAAGATCTAAAGGTCCCTGGTTCGCGTAAGACAAGGCTGCATGAAGTGTGAACTGGAGTTTTCTTGGATCCTTGAAAGTATTTGCTTTTGGAGAATGCAGGCATCGATCCCACTACCTCACGCATGCAAAGCATTTGAGCTAATTCCCCAGCCGTTTGGAATTTCCGCAAGAAGCAACCTAGAGGGTCCAGTCTTGTCAGGCTATGCTGTTGGTGGACTTGTTTGTTTACGTGCCAGCACTTGCAGAGGCTCGGTGCATTTCAACAATTGAGCCAAATAGCAAATGGCCGGTTAGCTCAGTTGGTTAGAGTGTGGTGCTAATAACGCCAAGGTCATGGGTTCGATCCCCGTACTGGTTATGATGTACATTTTGAGTGTCAAAATTGTGAGTCACATGCATGTGAATTGTCAAGGGTGAAAAAAAATTAGTGAATTGCCGAAATAGCTCAGTTGGGAGAGCGTTAGACTGAAGATCTAAAGGTCCCTGGTTCGATCCCGGGTTTCGGCATTTTTTTTGTTGTTCTTTCTTCATGCTCTGGCTTCAAGGAAACTATCCACAGCTTTGTTTGTGGGCCTCAATGGTGTGTGCTACGCTGCTCCTCTGAAAGTAAGTAATTTCTTGCTTTTTCATCTGACATTTTGATATCAGTGTTACAGGAAAGTTGCTTGTCATTGTTACATGACAGTAGGTTGTCGTAAGACAAGGCTGCATGAAGTGTGAACTGGAGCTTTCTTGGATCCACAAAAAAAATAGTTTTTGGGGAATGCGGGCATCGATCCCACTACCTACAGCAAACACAATACCAATTGATCAAATTCCCCAGCTGTTTGGGATTGCCACAAGGAGCAACCAAGAGTGTCCAGTCTTGTCAGGCTATGCTGTTGGTGGACTTGTTAGTTTGTGCTCCAGCACTTGCAGAGGCTCGGTGCATCTCAAAAACAGTGCTCTGTAGCCAGCGGCCGGTTAGCTCAGTTGGTTAGAGTGTGTGATACGCTGCTCTCTGAAAGTAAGTAATGTCTTTCTTTTTCATCTGACATTGTGACATCAGGGTTACATGAGAGTTTCTTGTCATTGTTACATGACAGTTTCTTGTCATTGTTTACATGACAGTAGGTTGTCGTAAGACAAGGCTGCATGAAGTGTGAACTGGAGTTTTCTTGGATCCATGAAAGAATTTGCTTTTGGAGAATGCAGGCATCGATCCCACTACCTCACGCATGCAAAGCATTTGAGCTAATTCCCCAGCCGTTTGGAATTTCCGCAAGAAGCAACCTAGAGGGTCCAGTCTTGTCAGGCTATGCTGTTGGTGGACTTGTTTGTTTACGTGCCAGCACTTGCAGAGGCTCGGTGCATTTCAACAATTGAGCAAAATAGCAAATGACCGGTTAGCTCAGTTGGTTAGAGTGTGGTGCTAATAACTCCAAGGTCATGGGTTTGATCCCCGTACTGGCTATGTAGTACATTTTGAGTGTCAAAATTGTGAGTCACATGCATGTGAAATGTCAAGGGTGCCACAGAAATAAAATTAGTGAATTGCCGAAATAGCTCAGTTGGGAGAGCGTTAGACTGAAGATCTAAAGGTCCCTGGTTCGATCCCGGGTTTCGGCATTTGTATTTGTTCTTTCTTCATGCTCTGGCTTCAAGGAAACTATCCACAGCTTTGTTTGTGGGCCTCAATGTTGTGTGCTACGCTGCTCCTCTGAAAGTAGGTAATTTCTTGCTTTTTCATCTGACATTTTGACATCAGTGTTACAGGAAAGTTGCTTGTCATTGTTACATGACAGTAGGTTGTCGTAAGACTGCATGAAGTGTGAACTGGAGTTTTCTTGGATCCATGAAATAATTTGCTTTTGGAGAATGCAGGCATCGATCCCACTACCTCACGCATGCTAAGCATTTGAGCTAATTCCCCAGCCGTTTGGAATTTCCGCAAGAAGCAACCTAGAGGGTCCAGTATTGTCAGGCTATGCTGTTGGTGGACTTGTTTGTTTACATGCCAGCACTTGCAGAGGCTTGGTGCATTTCCACAACTGAGCAAAATACCAAATGGCGGGTTAGCTCAGTTGGTTAGAGTGTGATGCTAATAACGCCAAGGTCATGGTTTCAATCCCTGTACTGGTTATGATGTACATTTTGAGTGTCAAAATTGTGAGTCACATGCATGTGAATTGTCAAGGGTGCCACACAAATACATTTAGTGAATTGCCGAAATAGCTCAGTTGGGAGAGCGTTAGACTGAAGATCTAAAGGTCCCTGGTTCGCGTAAGACAAGGCTGCATGAAGTGTGAACTGGAGTTTTCTTGGATCCTTGAAAGTATTTGCTTTTGGAGAATGCAGGCATCGATCCCACTACCTCACGCATGCAAAGCATTTGAGCTAATTCCCCAGCCGTTTGGAATTTCCGCAAGAAGCAACCTAGAGGGTCCAGTCTTGTCAGGCTATGCTGTTGGTGGACTTGTTTGTTTACGTGCCAGCACTTGCAGAGGCTCGGTGCATTTCAACAATTGAGCCAAATAGCAAATGGCCGGTTAGCTCAGTTGGTTAGAGTGTGGTGCTAATAACGCCAAGGTCATGGGTTCGATCCCCGTACTGGTTATGATGTACATTTTGAGTGTCAAAATTGTGAGTCACATGCATGTGAATTGTCAAGGGTGAAAAAAAAATAGTGAATTGCCGAAATAGCTCAGTTGGGAGAGCGTTAGACTGAAGATCTAAAGGTCCCTGGTTCGATCCCGGGTTTCGGCATTTTTTTTTTGTTCTTTCTTCATGCTCTGGCTTCAAGGAAACTATCCACAGCTTTGTTTGTGGGCCTCAATGGTGTGTGCTACGCTGCTCCTCTGAAAGTAAGTAATTTCTTGCTTTTTCATCTGACATTTTGACATCAGTGTTACAGGAAAGTTGCTTGTCATTGTTACATGACAGTAGGTTGTCGTAAGACAAGGCTGCATGAAGTGTGAACTGGAGCTTTCTTGGATCCACAAAAAAAATAGTTTTTGGGGAATGCGGGCATCGATCCCACTACCTACAGCATGCTAAGCAAACACAATACCAATTGATCAAATTCCCCAGCTGTTTGGGATTGCCACAAGGAGCAACCAAGAGTGTCCAGTCTTGTCAGGCTATGCTGTTGGTGGACTTGTTAGTTTGTGCTCCAGCACTTGCAGAGGCTCGGTGCATCTCAAAAACTGTGCTCTGTAGCCAGCGGCCGGTTAGCTCAGTTGGTTAGAGTGTGTGATACGCTGCTCTCTGAAAGTAAGTAATGTCTTTCTTTTTCATCTGACATTGTGACATCAGGGTTACATGAGAGTTTCTTGTCATTGTTACATGACAGTTTCTTGTCATTGTTTACATGACAGTAGGTTGTCGTAAGACAAGGCTGCATGAAGTGTGAACTGGAGTTTTCTTGGATCCATGAAAGAATTTGCTTTTGGAGAATGCAGGCATCGATCCCACTACCTCACGCATGCAAAGCATTTGAGCTAATTGTACTGGTTATGATGTACATTTTGAGTGTCAAAATTGTGAGTCACATGCATGTGAATTGTCAAGGGTGCCACAGAAATACATTTAGTGGATTGCCGAAATAGCTCAGTTGGGAGAGCGTTAGACTGAAGATCTAAAGGTCCCTGGTTCGATCCCGGGTTTCGGCATTCGTATTTGTTCTTTCTTCATGCTCTGGCTTCAAGGAAACTATCCACAGCTTTGTTTGTGGGCCTCAATGGTGTGTGCTACGCTGCTCCTCTGAAAGTAAGTAATTTCTTGCTTTTTCATCTGACATTTTGACATCAGTGTTACAGGAAAGTTGCTTGTCATTGTTACATGACAGTAGGTTGTCGTAAGACTGCATGAAGTGTGAACTGGAGTTTTCTTGGATCCATGAAAGAATTTGCTTTTGGAGAATGCAGGCATCGATCCCACTACCTCACGCATGCTAAGCATTTGAGCTAATTCCCCAGCCGTTTGGAATTTCCGCAAGAAGCAACCTAGAGGGTCCAGTCTTGTCAGGCTATGCTGTTGGTGGACTTGTTTGTTTACATGCCAGCACTTGCAGAGGCTTGGTGCATTTCCACAATTGAGAAAATACCAAATGGCGGGTTAGCTCAGTTGGTTAGAGTGTGGTGCTAATAACGCCAAGGTCATGGGTTCGATCCCCGTACTGGTTATGATGTACATTTTGAGTGTCAAAATTGTGAGTCACATGCATGTGAATTGTCAAGGGTGCCACAGAAATAAAATTAGTGAGTTGCGGAAATATCTCAGTTGGGAGAGCGTTAGACTGAAGATCTAAAGGTCCCTGGTTCTATCCCGGGTTTTGGGATTTGTTCTTTCTTCATGCTCTGGCTTCAAGGAAACTATCCACTGCTTTGTTTGTGGGCCTCAATGGTGTGTGCTACGCTGCTCCTCTGAAAGTAAGTAATTTCTTGCTTTTTCATCTGACATTTTGACATCAGTGTTACATGACAGTTTCTTGTCATTGTTTACATGACAGTAGGTTGTCGTAAGACAAGGCTGCATGAAGTGTGAACTGGAGCTTTCTTGGATCCACAAAAAAAAATGTTTTTGGGGAATGCGGGCATCGATCCCACTACCTATAGCATGCTAAGCAAACACAATACCAATTGATCAAATTCCCCAGCTGTTTGGAATTGCCACAAGGAGCAACCAAGAGTGTCCAGTCTTGTCAGGCTATGCTGTTGGTGGACTTGTTAGTTTGTGCTCCAGCACTTGCAGAGGCTCGGTGCATCTCAACAACTGTGCTCTGTAGCCAGCGGCCGGTTAGCTCAGTTGGTTAGAGTGTGTGATACGCTGCTCTCTGAAAGTAAGTAATGTCTTTCTTTTTCATCTGACATTGTGACATCAGTGTTACATGAGAGTTTCTTGGCATTGTTACATGACAGTTTCTTGTCATTGTTTACATGACAGTAGGTTGTCGTAAGACAAGGCTGCATGAAGTGTGAACTGGAGTTTTCTTGGATCCTTGAAAGAATTTGCTTTTGGAGAATGCAGGCATCGATCCCATTACCTATAGCATGCTAAGCAAACACAATACCAATTGATCAAATTCCCCAGCTGTTTGGAATTGCCACAAGGAGCAACCAATAGTGTCCAGTCTTGTCAGGCTATGCTGTTGGTGGACTTGTTAGTTTGTGCTCCAGCACTTGCAGAGGCTCGGTGCATCTCAACAACTGTGCTCTGTAGCCAGCGGCCGGTTAGCTCAGTTGGTTAGAGTGTGTGATACGCTGCTCTCTGAAAGTAAGTAATGTCTTTCTTTTTCATCTGACATTGTGACATCAGGGTTACATGAGAGTTTCTTGTCATTGTTACATGAAAGTTTCTTGTCATTGTTTACATGACAGTAGGTTGTCGTAAGACAAGGCTGCATGAAGGCCCGCCATTGAGTTCCGCTATTTTCTCTCTAATGTCTTTCTTTTTCATCTGACATTGTGACATCAGTGTTACATGAGAGTTTCTTGTCATTGTTACATGACAGTTTCTTGTCATTGTTTACATGACTGTAGGTTGTCATAAGACAAGGCTGCATGAAGTGTGAACTGGAGTTTTCTTGGATCCATGAAAGAATATGCTTTTGGGGAATGCATGCATCGATCCCACTACCTCACGCATGCAAAGCATTTGAGCTAATTCCCCAGCCGTTTGGAATTTCCGCAAGAAGCAACCTAGAGGGTCCAGTCTTGTCAGGCTATGCTGTTGGTGGACTTGTTTGTTTACGTGCCAGCACTTGCAGAGGCTCGGTGCATTTCAACAATTGAGCAAAATAGCAAATGGCCGGTTAGCTCAGGTGGTTAGAGTGTGGTGCTAATAACGCCAAGGTCATGGGTTTGATCCCCGTACTGGCAATGATGTACATTTTGAGTGTCAAAATTGTGAGTCACATGCATGTGAATTGTCAAGGGTGCCACAGAAATAAAATTAGTGAATTGCCGAAATAGCTCAGTTGGGAGAGCGTTAGACTGAAGATCTAAAGGTCCCTGGTTCGATCCCGGGTTTCGGCATTTGTATTTGTTCTTTCTTCATGCTCTGGCTTCAAGGAAACTATCCACAGCTTTGTTTGTGGGCCTCAATGGTGTGTACTACGCTGCTCCTCTGAAAGTAAGTAATTTCTTGCTTTTTCATCTGACATTTTGACATCAGTGTTACAGGAAAGTTGCTTGTCATTGTTACATGACAGTCGGTTGTCGTAAGACAAGGCTGCATGAAGTGTGAACTGGAGCTTTCTTGGATCCACAAAAAAAAATGTTTTTGGGGAATGCGGGCATCGATCCCACTACCTATAGCATGCTAAGCAAACACAATACCAATTGATCAAATTCCCCAGCTGTTTGGAATTGCCACAAGGAGCAACCAAGAGTGTCCAGTCTTGTCAGGCTATGCTGTTGGTGGACTTGTTAGTTTGTGCTCCAGCACTTGCAGAGGCTCGGTGCATCTCAACAACTGTGCTCTGTAGCCAGCGGCCGGTTAGCTCAGTTGGTTAGAGTGTGTGATACGCTGCTCTCTGAAAGTAAGTAATGTCTTTCTTTTTCATCTGACATTGTGACATCAGGGTTACATGAGAGTTTCTTGTCATTGTTACATGACAGTTTCTTGTGATTGTTTACATGACAGTAGGTTGTCGTAAGACAAGGCTGCATGAAGTGTGAACTGGAGTTTTCTTGGATCCATGAAAGAATATGCTTTTGGAGAATGCAGGCATCGATCCCACTACCTCACGCATGCAAAGCATTTGAGCTAATTCCCCAGCCGTTTGGAATTTCCGCAAGAAGCAACCTAAAGGGTCCAGTCTTGTCAGGCTATGCTGTTGGTGGACTTGTTTGTTTACGTGCCAGCACTTGCAGAGGCTCGGTGCATTTCAACAATTGAGCAAAATAGCAAATGGCCGGTTAGCTCAGTTGGTTAGAGTGTGGTGCTAATAACTCCAAGGTCATGGTTTCGATCCCCGTACTGGCTATGATATACATTTTGAGTGTCAAAATTGTGAGTCACATGCATGTGAATTGTCAAGGGTGCCACAGAAATAAAATTAGTGAATTGCTGAAATAGCTCAGTTGGGAGAGCGTTTGACTGAAGATCTAAAGGTCCCTGGTTTGATCCCGGGTTTTGGCATTTGTATTTGTTCTTTCTTCATGCTCTGGCTTCAAGGAAACTATCCACAGCTTTGTTTGTGGGCCTCAATGGTGTGTACTACGCTGCTCCTCTGAAAGTAAGTAATTTCTTGCTTTTTCATCTGACATTTTGACATCAGTGTTACAGGAAAGTTGCTTGTCATTGTTACATGACAGTAGGTTGTCGTAAGACAAGGCTGCATGAAGTGTGAACTGGAGCTTTCTTGGATCCACAAAAAAAAATGTTTTTGGGGAATGCGGGCATCGATCCCACTACCTATAGCATGCTAAGCAAACACAATACAAATTGATCAAATTCCCGAGCTGTTTGGAATTGCCACAAGGAGCAACCAAGACTGTCCAGTCTTGTCAGGCTATGCTGTTGGTGGACTTGTTAGTTTGTGCTCCAGCACTTGCAGAGGCTCGGTGCATCTCAACAACTGTGCTCTGTAGCCAGCGGCCGGTTAGCTCAGTTGGTTAGAGTGTGTGATACGCTGCTCTCTGAAAGTAAGTAATGTCTTTCTTTTTCATCTGACATTGTGACATCAGGGTTACATGAGAGTTTCTTGTCATTGTTACATGACAGTTTCTTGTCATTGTTTACATGACAGTAGGTTGTCGTAAGACAAGGCTGCATGAAGTGTGAACTGGAGTTTTCTTGGATCCATGAAAGAATATGCTTTTGGGGAATGCAGGCATCGATCCCACTACCTCACGCATGCAAAGCATTTGAGCTAATTCCCCAGCCGTTTGGAATTTCCGCAAGAAGCAACCTAGAGGGTCCAGTCTTGTCAGGCTATGCTGTTGGTGGACTTGTTTGTTTACGTGCCAGCACTTGCAGAGGCTCGGTGCATTTCAACAATTGAGCAAAATAGCAAATGGCCGGTTAGCTCAGTTGGTTAGAGTGTGGTGCTAATAACTCCAAGGTCATGGTTTCGATCCCCGTACTGGCTATGATATACATTTTGAGTGTCAAAATTGTGAGTCACATGCATGTGAATTGTCAAGGGTGCCACAGAAATAAAATTAGTGAATTGCCGAAATAGCTCAGTTGGGAGAGCGTTTGACTGAAGATCTAAAGGTCCCTGGTTCGATCCCGGGTTTCGGCATTTGTATTTGTTCTTTCTTCATGCTCTGGCTTCAAGGAAACTATCCACAGCTTTGTTTGTGGGCCTCAATGGTGTGTACTACGCTGCTCCTCTGAAAGTAAGTAATTTCTTGCTTTTTCATCTGACATTTTGACATCAGTGTTACAGGAAAGTTGCTTGTCATTGTTACATGACAGTAGGTTGTCGTAAGACAAGGCTGCATGAAGTGTGAACTGGAGTTTTCTTGGATCCATGTAAGGGAATACCCCCCTGAATTGGACAAAAATGAATGGCAAGATATTGGCATTGGACAAACCATATACACGATGTCCAATACCACCCAAAGCGGCGTTGATTCGTGCAAAGTATATGGCAAATGCCATATGGCAATTGCCAATTGTAACACCTCAAAAATCCAACAGGGGGCGAGTGCGCTCCACCGGGGTTTTTCATGTTGGAAATGCAACCCAAGTCAACATCCAAAAGCAAAATTTTGAAAAAAGGATTTTTTTTTCCAAAACTTATCACCCCTTAAAAAAGTGCTTTCTGGGCCGTTTTTCGAAATTCTTTCGCTTTTTTTGTCAATTACACATGTGTAAGAACTGTATGAATATACTTTTGTCCAATTTTGATATCACATTTTTTTTTTTTAATTACATGCGCATAAGGCATATGTTTTGTCCATTTGCAATATGATTTCATAGGAAGTCAAAAGTCAAAAGTCAAAAATGTCAAAATTTGGTAAAAAACTTCACACATCCTTAAAAAAGTGCTTTCTGGACCGTTTTTCAAAATTCTTTCAATTTTTATGTCAATTACACATGTATAAGAACTTTATCAACATACTTTAGTCATACTTTATTATCATTTTTTTTTTTTTTTACTTGTGCATAAGGCATATGTTTTCTCCATTTGGAATATGATTTCATAGGAAGTCAAAAGTCAAAAGTCAAAAATGTCAAAATTTGGTAAAAAACTTCACACATCCTTAAAAAAGTGCTTTCTGGACCGTTTTTCAAAATTCTTTCGAATTTTGTGTCAATTACACACGTATAAGAACTGTATCAACATACTTTATTCGTATTTTATTATCATATATATATTATTTTTTTTAACTTGTGCATAAGGCATATGTTTTGTCCATTTGCAATATGATTTAATAGAATGTCAAAAGTCGAAAATGTGATTTTTTTTTAAACTTTAAAAACTAAAAAAAGTGCTTTCTGGACCGTTTTTCGAAATTGTTTCGATTTTAAGACAATTAATCATGTGTAAGAAGTGTATGAATATACTTTTGTAAAATGTTTTATCATAATTTTTTTTTTTTACTTGTGCATAAGGAATATGATTTGTCCATTTGCAATATGATTTCACAGGAAGTCAAAAGTCAAAGTCAAAAGTCAATTTTTTTGGGGGCCAAAATTGACTGAACTGATGAACTCGGGACGGCCGGGCAGTGATAGTTGTTCATTTCCATCACTCGTTGTGTTGATTTCATCATGTCCATTTGGTGATGTTTTTTCACTATAGAATCATATTGCAAATGCGCGTGCAACTGGTAACCGGAAAAAAAAAATGATGATTTCATTATGTCCATTTGTTTATGTTTCCTTACTTTTTCAAAGTCACTGTGCATTTGCAATATGTTTTAATGGGCAGGTACCATCACGAATTTGTCATGCTCAAAATTCAAACTATACTTTGCTCAAACTATACCTTTGTCAACTTGTATTATCATAATTTTTTTTGGTTTTACTTGTGCATAAGGCATATGTTTTGTCCATTTGCAATATGATATCATAGGAAGTCAAAAGTCAAAGTCAAAAGTAACGATTTTCCTCCGTGCAACTGGTGATCTGAAATGTGCAACTGGTGATCTGAAATGTGCAACTGGTAACCCAAAAAAAAAAATTTGATTCTATGTTTCCTTACTTTTTCAAAGTCACTGTGCATTTGCAATATGTTTTAATGGGCAGGTACCATCACGAATTTGTCATGCTATAAAAATCCTGCAGGAATGTGAAATTGACTGGCCGGATGAACTCGGGATGGCTTTGCAGTGATTCTGGGTCATCTCAATCGCTCGTTTGGGTTGATTTCAGAATGTCGCTTTTGGTGATGCTTTTTCACTATAGAATCATATTGCAAATGCACGTGCAACTGGTCACCCAAAAATAAAAAAAAATTGTTTATGTTTCCTTACTTTTTCAAAGTCACTGTGCATTTGCAATATGTTTTAATGGGCAGGTACCATCACGAATTGGTCATGCTATAAAAATCCTGCAGGAATGTGAAATTGACTGGCCCGATGAACTCGGAATGGCTTTGCAGTGATTCTGGGTCATCTCAATCGCTCGTTTGGGTTGATTTCAGAATGTCGCATTTGGTGATGTTTTTTCACTATAGAATCATATTGCAAATGCACGTGCAACTGGTCACCCAAAAATAAAAAAAAATTGTTTATGTTTCCTTACTTTTTCAAAGTCACTGTGCATTTGCAATATGTTTTAATGGGCAGGTATCATCACGAATTGGTCATGCTATAAAAATCCTGCAGGAATTTGAAATTGACTGGACCGATGAACTCGGGATGGCTTTGCAGTGATTCTGGGTCATCTCAATCGCTCGTTTGGGTTGATTTCAGAATGTCGCTTTTGGTGATGTTTTTTCACTATAGAATCATATTGCAAATGCACGTGCAACTGGTCACCCAAAAAAAAAAAAAAAATTTTTTTTTGTTTATGTTTCCTTACTTTTTCAAAGTCACTGTGCATTTGCAATATGTTTCAATGGGCAGGTACCATCACGAATTGGTCATGCTATAAAAATCCTGCAGGAATGTGAAATTGACTGGCCCGATGAACTCGGGATGGCTTTGCAGTGATTCTGGGTCATCTCAATCGCTCGTTTGGGTTGATTTCAGAATGTCGCATTTGGTGATGTTTTTTCACTATAGAATCATATTGCAAATGCACGTGCAACTGGTCACCCAAAAATAAAAATAAATCGTTTATGTTTCCTTACTTTTTCAAAGTCACTGTGCATTTGCAATATGTTTTAATGGGCAGGTACCATCACGAATTGGTCATGCTATAAAAATCCTGCAGGAATGTGAAATTGACTGGCCCGATGAACTCGGAATGGCTTTGCAGTGTTTCTGGTTCATCTCAATCGCTCGTTAGGGTAGATTTCAGAATGTCGCATTTGGTGATGTTTTTTCACTATAGAATCATATTGCAAATGCACGTGCAACTGGTCACCCAAAAATAAAAAAAAATTGTTTATGTTTCCTTACTTTTTCAAAGTCACTGTGCATTTGCAATATGTTTCAATGGGCAGGTACCATCACCAATTGGTCATGCTATAAAAATCCTGCAGGAATGTGAAATTGACTGGCCCGATGAACTCGGGATGGCTTTGCAGTGATTCTGGTTCATCTCAATCGCTCGTTAGGGTTGATTTCAGAATGTCGCTTTTGGTGATGGTACCTCACTGTTTAAACATATTGCAAATGTACAAGAGTCAAGTGGACAAGAGTCCATCAGTCAATTAGATATCATTCTGACACCAAACTGATACAAACTGACACCAAACCCACTTTTTCCAACTCGTTTAGTAGCCAACTATTACATACTTCAGAGCTGGCCCAAAATTCACAACGCCTTCGGTTCAAACCATAAAAAAACCATAAAACACGTAGTTACGTTCTAGCTGCGGGTCCATTTCTTATGTTATGTGTTAGCCTAGCTGAGGCGACCCCGAATCCCAAGTTTCGTCTCGATAGGTCATTTGGTGTCCGAGAAAAACCCTAATTGGTGCTGAAAATTCACTTTTTTCCATGCCTTGCTACAGGGTCCTTGAACGAGCTATCGGACAGAAACGTTGGGGTCCGTCTCTATGGGCCGAGCCAGTTTCAATGCACCTAGCCTTGCATCTCTGAGACTTTTCTAAACGTCGTCATTTTTGTGATGGTCAAAATGAATTGAAGGTATTGCAAATGTACGAGGCTGTTTCTCGGTCCGAGAACCGTCTAGAGCCACGTAACTCACCACGTACCATCGACCGGAGGTCTAGAACAGGTTTCTAAAGTTTCAGAACTCTAGGTCTGACGGTTCTTTTTTAGCTCCAACAAAGCTAACTATTGCAGCCACTGTCTGTCTCTACGCACCCCAATACGTCCCTCCATCCAAGTTGTGTTTTAGTGTGATTTTTTTTTCCTTTGATTTTTTTGGGGAAAAATGACTGATTTACAGTTCATGGGGGTTGCCTAATCACATATATGAAGTTTTGGACAGATCTGACTTTTTTAACCCTTCGAAACAGCCCCTGAGACACCAATTATGGCACTTCCGGTTGGCACAGGAAGCTATAAATCAACACATATCCTCATTGGGGTATGCTGTTACAGAATCCTGAGTTTTAAGTCCTTACGTTAAGAATTGACTGATTTACACAGGGTTGAATGCACTATGTCTATCAAACTGCAGACAGGGTATGGGTAAACACTTTTAGGGTGATTTTAACCACTTCCGGTTGGTCCAGGAAGCTTAGAATCAACACAGGTAGACCTCATAGTGGCCTGATGGACTGGTACCGAAGACAGGTTCATACGGCATTCATAACCCATATAGACTTCAGGTTGAAATTAGGGGTGCAGGCAATGTATTCCTATGGGGAGAGATGACACTGTAATCTGTGAGATCAAAAAACACTGTTTTACTGTTAAGGGTTAATGCCACACGGTCAAGGTTAGGCTTGCACGGATCGGGAGGACCTTAGGAACATTCCTGTGGTGGAATTTGTCTTCTCACCCTAACGGTTCTCTCACTCTCACCCAAAATCAAATGACATTGTGGGGCAGGCTACATTTTGGGCCTACTTTCTAATGGTCGCTGCGCCTAGACCGAGCGAGCTACGGTCAAGAGGGATATCTCGTTGAACTCGGCACGGCCTAGGGATTATGGTAATGCCATTTCCTGCTCTCTGTGTCTTTAAGCACCGCACTTTATCACTCCATCCTTCCTGTGTGTGTGTGAGGGAGGTTTTCTTTGACATCTGTTGGGAGAAATGACTGATTTACAGTTCAGAAGGGTTGCCTAGTCACACATATGACATTTTGGAGAGATCAGACTTTTTTAACCCCTCGAAACAGCCCCTGAGACACCAATTATGGCACTTCCGGTTGGCACAGGAAGCTATAAGTTAACACATATCTTGGTTGACATAGCCACTTACAGAATCCTGAGTTTTAAGTCTTTACGTTAAGAATTGACTGATCTACACAGGGTTGAATGCACTATGTCTATCAAACTGCAGGCAGTGTATGGGTATACACTTTTAGGGTGATTTTAACCACTTCCGGTTGCTCCAGGAAGCTTAGATTCGACACAGGTAGACCTCATAGTGGCCTGATGGACTGTCTTAGAAGACAGGTTCATAAGGCATTCATAACCCACATAGGCTTCAGGTTGAATTTAGAGGTGCAGGCAATGTATTCCTATGGGGAGAGAAGTCAAAGCAAGCTGTTTCAAGTAAACACCTTCTTTTTACTGTGAAGGGTTAATGCCACACGGTCAAGGTTAGGCTTGCACGGATCGGGAGGACCTCAGGAACGCACCTGAGGTCGAATTGTGCTTCTCACCCTAACGGTTCTCTCACTGCCACCCAAAATCAAATGACATTGTGGGGCAGGCTTCATTTTGGGCCTTCTTTTTTTCAAGTTCGCTGCACTCAGAACGAGCTACGGTCAAGCGGGGCGTCTCGTTGAACTCGGCACAGTCTGGAGACTATGGTGATGCCATTTTTTGTGTTGATTTCAGAATGACATTTTGGTGATGGTCCCTCTCCGTTTAAACATATTGCAAATGCACAAAAGTCAGTGTCCATCAGTCAATTAGATGTCATTATGACACCAAACGGATATCAATTGACACCAAACCCACTTTTTCCTACTCATTTAGAAGCCAACTATCACATATGTCAGAGCAGGCCCATAATTCACAGCGCCTTCAGTTTAAAACATAATAAAAAGGTAAAACACATAGTTACGTTCTAGCTGCGGGTCCAGTTCGGACATTATGTGAAGTCCTATGTGAGGCGACCCCGAATCCCGAGTTTCGGCTCGATAGGTCATTTGGTGTCCGAGAAAAACCCTAATTGGTGCTGAAAATCCACTTTTTTTCCATGCCTTGCTACGGGGTCCTTGAACGAGCTATCGGACAGAAATGTTGGGGTCCGTCTCTATGGGCCGAGCCGGTTTCAATGCACCTAGCCTTGCGTCTCTGAGACTTTTCTAAACGTCGTCATTTTTGTGATGGTCAAAATGAATTGAAGGTATTGCAAACGTACGAGGCTGTTTCTCGGTCCGAGAACCGTCTAGAGCCACGTACCATCGACCGGAGGTCTAGAACAGGTTTCTAAAGTTTCGGAACTCTAGGTCTGACGGTTCTTTTTTAGCTCCAACAAAGCTAACTATTGCAGCCACTGTCTGTCTCTACGCACCCCAATACGTCCCTCCTTCCAAGTTGTGTTTTAGTGTGATTTTTTTTTCCTTTGAAATTTTTGGGGAAAAATGACTGATTTACAGTTCATGGGGGTTGCCTAATCACACATATGAAGTTTTGGAAAGATCAGACTTTTTTAACCCCTCGAAACAGCCCCTGAGACACCAATTATGGCACTTCCGGTTGGCACAGGAAGCTATAAATCAACACATATCCTCATTGGGGTATGCTGTTACAGAATCCTGAGTTTTAAGTCCTTACGTTAAGAACTGACTGATTTACACAGGGTTGAATGCACTATGTCTGTCAAACTGCAGGCAGGGTATGGGTAAACACTTTTAGGGGCATTTTAACCACTTCCGGTTGGTCCAGGAAGCTCAGAATCAACACAGGTAGACCTCATAGTGGCTTGATGGACTGGTACCGAAGACAGGTTCATACGGCATTCATAACCCATATAGACTTCAGGTTGAAATTAGGGGTGCAGGCAATGTATTCCTATGGGGAGAGATGACACTGTAATCTGTGAGATCAAAAAACACTGTTTTACTGTTAAGGGTTAATGCCACACGGTCAAGGTTAGGCTTGCACGGATCGGGAGGACCTTAGGAACATTCATGTGGTGGAATTTTTCTTCTCACCTAAACGGTTCTCTCACTGTCACTCAAAAGCAAATGACATTGTGGGGCAGGCTTCATTTTGGGCCTACTTTTCTAATGGTCGTTGCGCTTAGACCGAGCGAGCTACGGTCAAGCGGGATAGCTCGTTGAACTCAGCACAGTCTGGAGACTATGGTGATGCCATTTTTTGTGTTGATTTCAGAATGCCATTTTGGTGATGGTCCCTCTCCGTTTAAACATATTGCAAATGCACAAAAGTCAACTAGCAAGTCAGTGTCCATCAGTCAATTAGATGTCATTATGACACCAAACCCACTTTTTACTACTCATTTAGAAGCCAACTATCACATATGTCAGAGCAGTCCCATAATTCACAGCGCCTTTAGTTTAAAACATAATAAAAAGGTAAAACACATAGTTACGTTCTAGCTGCGGGTCCAGTTCGGACATTATGTGAAGTCCTATGTGAGGCGACCCCGAATCCCGAGTTTCGGCTCGATAGGTCATTTGGTGTCCGAGAAAAACCCTAACTGGTGCTGAAAATCCACTTTTTTCCATGCCTTGCTACAGGGTCCTTGAACGAGCTATCGGACAGAAACGTTGGGGTCCGTCTCTATGGGCCGAGCCGGTTTCAATGCACCTAGCCTTGCGTCTCTGAGACTTTTCTAAACGTCGTCATTTTTGTGATGGTCAAAATGAATTGAAGGTATTGCAAATGTACGAGGCTGTTTCTCGGTCCGAGAACCGTCTAGAGCCACGTAACTCACCACGTACCATCGACCGGAGGTCTAGAACAGGTTTCTAAAGTTTCAGAACTCTAGGTCTGACGGTTCTTTTTTAGCTCCAACAAAGCTAACTATTGCAGCCACTGTCTGTCTCTACGCACCCCAATACGTCCCTCCATCCAAGTTGTGTTTTAGTGTGATTTTTTTTTCCTTTGATTTTTTTGGGGAAAAATGACTGATTTACAGTTCATGGGGGTTGCCTAATCACATATATGAAGTTTTGGACAGATCAGACTTTTTTAACCCTTCGAAACAGCCCCTGAGACACCAATTATGGCACTTCCGGTTGGCACATATCCTCATTGGGGTATGCTTTTACATAATCCTGAGTTTTAAGTCTTTACGTTAAGAACTGAGTTATTTACGGAGGGTTTAGTATGTGTGTGTTATTTCAGAAAATCATAGAAAATCACAGAAATCTCGCAGAGCTCCGCAGCACACTTTAAAAAGATTCGTATGAACACCCTGCAACTGGATCTGTAACCGTTGAAAAAAAAAAACGCCTATTTGTGACCATCAACAAGTTGTCATTGTTCCGTTTCTCTTAAATGACGATAGATAAATGGCTGGTTCTTTTTTTATTGACACCGGAGGCTCCTTGACTTTGACCTGAAGTGGAAAAATAATTTCTCTACTTCCATTTTGGACCTTTAATCCCAGAAAAACGGCCATAACTCAAAAACCGTTGAGGCCTAGACGCCATCTTGTTCGGGGCCAACTGCCCATTATGCCAAACCTACGCTCACCAAGTTTCGGCTTCGAAATATTTTCCGTTTTCGAGATAAGGCCCCGTCGTGATTCGTGATGTTTTGCCAAATTGCCATATGATTCCGTATGCCCTCTTGTGGGAATTTCCGGGATAGCGGAAAAATGGTCCAAAACTTGTTTATTTTATAAAACGGAAACCGAATGTCCGACAAAGTTCATTTGATGACTTCCCGGTAGGTCTGGCCCTACCGCACGGGCCGACGCCGACCGCAAATTTTACAAATGTTTTCGGACATCTAGTAAGGGACCGTACATTTGCAATATGGACTTTTTCACTGATCATACACGAAATGCCGAAATGTTCCCTTATGTATGAAATAATTTGCTTTTGGAGAATGCAGGCATCGATCCCACTACCTCACGCATGCAAAGCATTTGAGCTAATTCCCCAGCCGTTTGGAATTTCCGCAAGAAGCAACCTAGAGGGTCCAGTCTTGTCAGGCTATGCTGTTGGTGGACTTGTTTGTTTACGTGCCAGCACTTGCAGAGGCTCGGTGCATTTCAACAATTGAGCAAAATAGCAAATGGCCGGTTAGCTCAGTTGGTTAGAGTGTGGTGCTAATAACGCCAAGGTCATGGGTTCGATCCACGTACTGGTTATGATGTACACTTTGAGTGTCAAAATTGTGAGTCACATGCATGTGAATTGTCAAGGGTGCCACAGAAATACATTTAATGATTTGCCGAAATAGCTCAGTTGAGAGAGCGTTTGACTGAAGATCTAAAGGTCCCTGGTTCGATCCCGGGTTTCGGCATTTGTATTTGTTCTTTCTTCATGCTCTGGCTTCAAGGAAACTATCCACAGCTTTGTTTGTGGGCCTCAATGGTGTGTGCTACGCTGCTCCTCTGAAAGTAAGTAATTTCTTGCTTTTTCATCTGACATTTTGACATCAGTGTTACAGGAAAGTTGCTTGTCATTGTTACATGACAGTAGGTTGTCGTAAGACAAGGCTGCATGAAGTGTGAACTGGAGCTTTCTTGGATCCACAAAAAAAAATGTTTTTGGGGAATGCGGGCATCGATCCCACTACCTACAGCATGCTAAGCGAACACAATACCAATTGATCAAATTCCCCAGCTGTTTGGAATTGCCACAAGGAGCAACCAAGAGTGTCCAGTCTTGTCAGGCTATGCTGTTGGTGGACTTGTTAGTTTGTGCTCCAGCACTTGCAGAGGCTCGGTGCATCTCAACAACTGTGCTCTGTAGCCAGCGGCCGGTTAGCTCAGTTGGTTAGAGTGTGTGATACGCTGCTCTCTGAAAGTAAGTAATGTCTTTCTTTTTCATCTGACATTGTGACATCAGGGTTACATGAGAGTTTCTTGTCATTTTTACATGACAGTTTCTTGTCATTGTTTACATGACAGTAGGTTGTCGTAAGACAAGGCTGCATGAAGTGTGAACTGGAGTTTTCTTGGATCCATGAAAGAATATGCTTTTGGAGAATGCAGGAATCGATCCCACTACCTCACGCATGCAAAGCATTTGAGCTAATTATCCAGCCGTTTGGAATTTCCGCAAGAAGCAACCTAGAGGGTCCAGTCTTGTCAGGCTATGCTGTTGGTGGACTTGTTTGTTTACATGCCAGCACTTGCAGAGGCTAGGTGCATTTCCACAATTTAGCAAAATACCAAAAGGAGGGTTAGCTCAGTTGGTTAGAGTGTGATGCTGATAATGCCAAGGTCATGGGTTCGATCCCTGTACTGGTTATGATGTACATTTTGAGTGTCAAAATTGTGAGTCACATGCATGTGAATTGTCAAGGGTGCCACAGAAATACATTTAGTGGATTGCCGAAATAGCTCAGTTGGGAGAGCGTTAGACTGAAGATCTACAGGTCCCTGGTTCGATCCTGGGTTTTGGCATTCGTATTTGTTCTTTCTTCATGCTCTGGCTTCAAGGAAACTATCCACAGCTTTGTTTGTGGGCCTCAATGGTGTGTGCTACGCTGCTCCTCTGAAAGTAAGTAATTTCTTGCTTTTTCATCTGACATTTTGACATCAGTGTTACAGGAAAGTTGCTTGTCATTGTTACATGACAGTAGGTTGTCGTAAGACTGCATGAAGTGTGAACTGGAGTTTTCTTGGATCCATGAAAGAATTTGCTTTTGGAGAATGCAGGCATCGATCCCACTACCTCACGCATGCTAAGCATTTGAGCTAATTCCCCAGCCGTTTGGAATTTCCGCAAGAAGCAACCTAGAGGGTCCAGTATTGTCAGGCTATGCTGTTGGTGGACTTGTTTGTTTACATGCCAGCACTTGCAGAGGCTTGGTGCATTTCCACAATTGAGCAAAATACCAAAATGGCGGGTTAGCTCAGTTGGTTAGAGTGTGATGCTAATAACGCCAAGGTCATGGGTTCGATCCCTGTACTGGTTATGATGTACATTTTGAGTGTCAAAATTGTGAGTCACATGCATGTGAATTGTCAAGGGTGCCACAGAAATACATTTAGTGAATTGCCGAAATAGCTCAGTTGGGAGAGCGTTAGACTGAAGATCTAAAGGTCCCTGGTTCGCGTAAGACAAGGCTGCATGAAGTGTGAACTGGAGTTTTCTTGGATCCTTGAAAGTATTTGCTTTTGGAGAATGCAGGCATCGATCCCACTACCTCACGCATGCAAAGCATTTGAGCTAATTCCCCAGCCGTTTGGAATTTCCGCAAGAAGCAACCTAGAGGGTCCAGTCTTGTCAGGCTATGCTGTTGGTGGACTTGTTTGTTTACGTGCCAGCACTTGCAGAGGCTCGGTGCATTTCAACAATTGAGCCAAATAGCAAATGGCCGGTTAGCTCAGTTGGTTAGAGTGTGGTGCTAATAACGCCAAGGTCATGGGTTCGATCCCCGTACTGGTTATGATGTACATTTTGAGTGTCAAAATTGTGAGTCACATGCATGTGAATTGTCAAGGGTGAAAAAAAATTAGTGAATTGCCGAAATAGCTCAGTTGGGAGAGCGTTAGACTGAAGATCTAAAGGTCCCTGGTTCGATCCCGGGTTTCGGCATTTTTTTTTTGTTCTTTCTTCATGCTCTGGCTTCAAGGAAACTATCCACAGCTTTGTTTGTGGGCCTCAATGGTGTGTGCTACGCTGCTCCTCTGAAAGTAAGTAATTTCTTGCTTTTTCATCTGACATTTTGATATCAGTGTTACAGGAAAGTTGCTTGTCATTGTTACATGACAGTAGGTTGTCGTAAGACAAGGCTGCATGAAGTGTGAACTGGAGCTTTCTTGGATCCACAAAAAAAATAGTTTTTGGGGAATGCGGGCATCGATCCCACTACCTACAGCAAGCAAACACAATACCAATTGATCAAATTCCCCAGCTGTTTGGGATTGCCACAAGGAGCAACCAAGAGTGTCCAGTCTTGTCAGGCTATGCTGTTGGTGGACTTGTTAGTTTGTGCTCCAGCACTTGCAGAGGCTCGGTGCATCTCAAAAACTGTGCTCTGTAGCCAGCGGCCGGTTAGCTCAGTTGGTTAGAGTGTGTGATACGCTGCTCTCTGAAAGTAAGTAATGTCTTTCTTTTTCATCTGACATTGTGACATCAGGGTTACATGAGAGTTTCTTGTCATTGTTACATGACAGTTTCTTGTCATTGTTTACATGACAGTAGGTTGTCGTAAGACAAGGCTGCATGAAGTGTGAACTGGAGTTTTCTTGGATCCATGAAAGAATTTGCTTTTGGAGAATGCAGGCAATTTGCATGCAAAGCATTTGAGAGCCGTTTGGAATGCTTGTCAGGCTAGTTGGTGGACTTGTTTGTTTACGTGCCAGCACTTGCAGATGCTCGGTGCATTTCAACAATTGAGCAAAATAGCAAATGACCGGTTAGCTCAGTTGGTTAGATGCTAATAACTCCAAGGTCGATCCCACTACCTCAGGTAATTTCTTGCTTTTTCATCTGACATTTTGACATCGCAAGTTGCTTGTCATTGTTACATGACAAAGCATTTGAGCTAATTGTACTGGTTATGATGTACATTTTGAGTGTGCAAAATTGTGATCCATGAAAGAATTTGCTTTTGGAGAATGCAGGCATCGATCCCACTACCTCACGCATGCAAAGCATTTGAGCTAATTGTACTGGTTATGATGTACATTTTGAGTGTCAAAATTGTGAGTCACATGCATGTGAATTGTCAAGGGTGCCACAGAAATACATTTAGTGGATTGCCGAAATAGCTCAGTTGGGAGAGCGTTAGACTGAAGATCTAAAGGTCCCTGGTTCGATCCCGGGTTTCGGCATTCGTATTTGTTCTTTCTTCATGCTCTGGCTTCAAGGAAACTATCCACAGCTTTGTTTGTGGGCCTCAATGGTGTGTGCTACGCTGCTCCTCTGAAAGTAAGTAATTTCTTGCTTTTTCATCTGACATTTTGACATCAGTGTTACAGGAAAGTTGCTTGTCATTGTTACATGACAGTAGGTTGTCGTAAGACTGCATGAAGTGTGAACTGGAGTTTTCTTGGATCCATGAAAGAATTTGCTTTTGGAGAATGCAGGCATCGATCCCACTACCTCACGCATGCTAAGCATTTGAGCTAATTCCCCAGCCGTTTGGAATTTCCGCAAGAAGCAACCTAGAGGGTCCAGTCTTGTCAGGCTATGCTGTTGGTGGACTTGTTTGTTTACATGCCAGCACTTGCAGAGGCTTGGTGCATTTCCACAATTGAGAAAATACCAAATGGCGGGTTAGCTCAGTTGGTTAGAGTGTGGTGCTAATAACGCCAAGGTCATGGGTTCGATCCCCGTACTGGTTATGATGTACATTTTGAGTGTCAAAATTGTGAGTCACATGCATGTGAATTGTCAAGGGTGCCACAGAAATAAAATTAGTGAGTTGCGGAAATATCTCAGTTGGGAGAGCGTTAGACTGAAGATCTAAAGGTCCCTGGTTCTATCCCGGGTTTTGGGATTTGTTCTTTCTTCATGCTCTGGCTTCAAGGAAACTATCCACTGCTTTGTTTGTGGGCCTCAATGGTGTGTGCTACGCTGCTCCTCTGAAAGTAAGTAATTTCTTGCTTTTTCATCTGACATTTTGACATCAGTGTTACATGACAGTTTCTTGTCATTGTTTACATGACAGTAGGTTGTCGTAAGACAAGGCTGCATGAAGTGTGAACTGGAGCTTTCTTGGATCCACAAAAAAAAATGTTTTTGGGGAATGCGGGCATCGATCCCACTACCTATAGCATGCTAAGCAAACACAATACCAATTGATCAAATTCCCCAGCTGTTTGGAATTGCCACAAGGAGCAACCAAGAGTGTCCAGTCTTGTCAGGCTATGCTGTTGGTGGACTTGTTAGTTTGTGCTCCAGCACTTGCAGAGGCTCGGTGCATCTCAACAACTGTGCTCTGTAGCCAGCGGCCGGTTAGCTCAGTTGGTTAGAGTGTGTGATACGCTGCTCTCTGAAAGTAAGTAATGTCTTTCTTTTTCATCTGACATTGTGACATCAGTGTTACATGAGAGTTTCTTGGCATTGTTACATGACAGTTTCTTGTCATTGTTTACATGACAGTAGGTTGTCGTAAGACAAGGCTGCATGAAGTGTGAACTGGAGTTTTCTTGGATCCTTGAAAGAATTTGCTTTTGGAGAATGCAGGCATCGATCCCATTACCTATAGCATGCTAAGCAAACACAATACCAATTGATCAAATTCCCCAGCTGTTTGGAATTGCCACAAGGAGCAACCAATAGTGTCCAGTCTTGTCAGGCTATGCTGTTGGTGGACTTGTTAGTTTGTGCTCCAGCACTTGCAGAGGCTCGGTGCATCTCAACAACTGTGCTCTGTAGCCAGCGGCCGGTTAGCTCAGTTGGTTAGAGTGTGTGATACGCTGCTCTCTGAAAGTAAGTAATGTCTTTCTTTTTCATCTGACATTGTGACATCAGGGTTACATGAGAGTTTCTTGTCATTGTTACATGAAAGTTTCTTGTCATTGTTTACATGACAGTAGGTTGTCGTAAGACAAGGCTGCATGAAGGCCCGCCATTGAGGCCCGCTATTTTCTCTCTAATGTCTTTCTTTTTCATCTGACATTGTGACATCAGTGTTACATGAGAGTTTCTTGTCATTGTTACATGACAGTTTCTTGTCATTGTTTACATGACAGTAGGTTGTCGTAAGACAAGGCTGCATGAAGTGTGAACTGGAGTTTTCTTGGATCCATGAAAGAATATGCTTTTGGAGAATGCAGGCATCGATCCCACTACCTCACGCATGCAAAGCATTTGAGCTAATTCCCCAGCCGTTTGGAATTTCCGCAAGAAGCAACCTAAAGGGTCCAGTCTTGTCAGGCTATGCTGTTGGTGGACTTGTTTGTTTACGTGCCAGCACTTGCAGAGGCTCGGTGCATTTCAACAATTGAGCAAAATAGCAAATGGCCGGTTAGCTCAGTTGGTTAGAGTGTGGTGCTAATAACGCCAAGGTCATGGGTTTGATCCCCGTACTGTTTATGATGTACATTTTGAGTGTCAAAATTGTGAGTCACATGCATGTGAATTGTCAAGGGTGCCACAGAAATACATTTAATGAATTGCCAAAATAGCTCAGTTGGGAGAGCGTTAGACTGAACATCTGAAGGTCCCTGGTTCGATCCCGGGTTTCGGCATTTGTATTTGTTCTTTCTTCATGCTCTGGCTTCAAGGAAACTATCCACAGCTTTGCTTGTGGGCCTCAATGGTGTGTGCTACGCTGCTACTCTGAAAGTAAGTAATTTCTTGCTTTTTCATCTGACATTTTGACATCAGTGTTACAGGAAAGTTGCTTGTCATTGTTACATGACAGTAGGTTGTCGTAAGACAAGGCTGCATGAAGTGTGAACTGGAGCTTTCTTGGATCCACAAAAAAAAATGTTTTTGGGGAATGCGGGCATCGATCCCACTACCTCACGCATGCTAAGCAAACACAATACCAATTGATCAAATTCCCCAGCTGTTTGGAATTGCCACAAGGAGCAACCTAAAGGGTCCAGTCTTGTCAGGCTATGCTGTAGGTGGACTTGTTTGTTTACGTGCCAGCACTTGCAGAGGCTCGGTGCATTTCAACAATTGAGCAAAATAGCAAATGGCCGGTTAGCTCAGTTGGTTAGAGTGTGGTGCTAATAACGCCAAGGTCATGGGTTTGATCCCCGTACTGGCTATGATGTACATTTTGAGTGTCAAAATTGTGAGTCACATGCAGGTGAATTGTCAAGGGTGCCACAGAAATAAAATTAGTGAATTGCTGAAATAGCTCATTTGGGAGAGCGTTAGACTGAAGATCTAAAGGTCCCTGGTTCGATCCCGGGTTTCGGCATTTGTATTAGTTCTTTCTTCATGCTCTGGCTTCAAGGAAACTATCCACAGCTTTGTTTGTGGGCCTCAATGGTGTGTGCTACGCTGCTCCTCTGAAAGTAAGTAATTTCTTGCTTTTTCATCTGACATTTTGACATCAGTGTTACAGGAAAGTTGCTTGTCATTGTTACATGACAGTAGGTTGTCGTAAGACAAGGCTGCATGAAGTGTGAACTGGAGCTTTCTTGGATCGACAAAAAAAAATGTTTTTGGGGAATGCGGGCATCGATCCCACTACCTATAGCATGCTAAGCAAACACAATACCAATTGATCAAATTCCCCAGCTGTTTGGAATTGCCACAAGGAGCAACCAAGAGTGTCCAGTCTTGTCAGGCTATGCTGTTGGTGGACTTGTTAGTTTGTGCTCCAGCACTTGCAGAGGCTCGGTGCATCTCAACAACTGTGCTCTGTAGCCAGCGGCCGGTTAGCTCAGTTGGTTAGAGTGTGTGATACGCTGCTCTCTGAAAGTAAGTAATGTCTTTCTTTTTCATCTGACATTGTGACATCAGGGTTACATGAGAGTTTCTTGTCATTGTTACATGACAGTTTCTTGTCATTGTTTACATGACAGTAGGTTGTCGTAAGACAAGGCTGCATGAAGTGTGAACTGGAGTTTTCTTGGATCCATGAAAGAATATGCTTTTGGAGAATGCAGGCATCGATCCCACTACCTCACGCATGCAAAGCATTTGAGCTA
This sequence comes from Oncorhynchus clarkii lewisi, assembly GCF_045791955.1. NCBI lineage: Eukaryota > Metazoa > Chordata > Actinopteri > Salmoniformes > Salmonidae > Oncorhynchus > Oncorhynchus clarkii. The sequence goes on from NW_027261100.1 coordinate 43,506, forward strand.
ATTCCCCAGCCGTTTGGAATTTCCGCAAGAAGCAACCTAAAGGGTCCAGTCTTGTCAGGCTATGCTGTTGGTGGACTTGTTTGTTTACGTGCCAGCACTTGCAGAGGCTCGGTGCATTTCCACAATTGAGCAAAATACCAAAAGGCCGGTTAGCTCAGTTTGTTAGAGTGTGATGCTAATAACGCCAAGGTCATGGGTTCGATCCCCGTACTGGTTATGATGTACATTTTGAGTGTCAAAATTGTGAGTCACATGCATGTGAATTGTCAAGGGTGCCACAGAAATACATTTAATGAATTGCCGAAATAGCTCAGTCGGGAGAGCGTTAGACTGAAGATCTGAAGGTCCCTGGTTCGATCCCGGGTTTCGGCATTTGTATTTGTTCTTTCTTCATGCTCTGGCTTCAAGGAAACTATCCACAGCTTTGTTTGTGGGCCTCAATGGTGTGTGCTACGCTGCTACTCTGAAAGTAAGTAATTTCTTGCTTTTTCATCTGACATTTTGACATCAGTGTTACAGGAAAGTTGCTTGTCATTGTTACATGACAGTAGGTTGTCGTAAGACAAGGCTGCATGAAGTGTGAACTGGAGCTTTCTTGGATCCACAAAAAAAAATGTTTTTGGGGAATGCGGGCATCGATCCCACTACCTCACGCATGCTAAGCAAACACAATACCAATTGATCAAATTCCCCAGCTGTTTGGAATTGCCACAAGGAGCAACCAAGACTGTCCAGTCTTGTCAGGCTATGCTGTTGGTGGACTTGTTAGTTTGTGCTCCAGCACTTGCAGAGGCTCGGTGCATCTCAACAACTGTGCTCTGTAGCCAGCGGCCGGTTAGCTCAGTTGGTTAGAGTGTGTGATACGCTGCTCTCTGAAAGTAAGTAATGTCTTTCTTTTTCATCTGACATTGTGACATCAGGGTTACATGAGAGTTTCTTGTCATTGTTACATGACAGTTTCTTGTCATTGTTTACATGACAGTAGGTTGTCGTAAGACAAGGCTGCATGAAGTGTGAACTGGAGTTTTCTTGGATCCATGAAAGAATATGCTTTTGGAGAATGCAGGCATCGATCCCACTACCTCACGCATGCAACGCATTTGAGCTAATTCCCCAGCCGTTTGGAATTTCCGCAAGAAGCAACCTAAAGGGTACCTTGTCAGGCTATGCTGTTGGTGGACTTGTTTGTTTACGTGCCAGCACTTGCACACTTGCAGAGGCTCAGTGCATTTCAACAATTGAGCAAAATAGCAAATGACCGGTTAGCTCAGTTGGTTAGAGTGTGGTGCTAATAACGCCAAGGTCATGGGTTCGATCCCCGTACTGGCTATGATATACATTTTGAGTGTCAAAATTGTGAGTCACATGCATGTGAATTGTCAAGGGTGAAAAAAAATTAGTAAATTGCCGAAATAGCTCAGTTGGGAGAGCGTTAGACTGAAGATCTAAAGGTCCCTGGTTCGATCCCGGGTTTCGGCATTTGTATTTGTTCTTTCTTGATGCTCTGGCTTCAAGGAAACTATCCACAGCTTTGTTTGTGGGCCTCAATGGTGTGTACTACGCTGCTCCTCTGAAAGTAAGTAATTTCTTGCTTTTTCATCTGACATTTTGACATCAGTGTTACAGGAAAGTTGCTTGTCATTGTTACATGACAGTAGGTTGTCGTAAGACAAGGCTGCATGAAGTGTGAACTGGAGCTTTCTTGGATCCACAAAAAAAAATGTTTTTGGGGAATGCGGGCATCGATCCCACTACCTAAGCAAACACAATACCAATTGATCAAATTCCCCAGCTGTTTGGAATTGCCACAAGGAGCAACCAAGAGTGTCCAGTCTTGTCAGGCTATGCTGTTGGTGGACTTGTTAGTTTGTGCTCCAGCACTTGCAGAGGCTCGGTGCATCTCAACAACTGTGCTCTGTAGCCAGCGGCCGGTTAGCTCAGTTGGTTAGAGTGTGTGATACGCTGCTCTCTGAAAGTAAGTAATGTCTTTCTTTTTCATCTGACATTGTGACATCAGTGTTACATGAGAGTTTCTTGTCATTGTTACATGACAGTTTCTTGTCATTGTTTACATGACAGTAGGTTGTCGTAAGACAAGGCTGCATGAAGTGTGAACTGGAGTTTTCTTGGATCCATGAAAGAATTTGCTTTTGGAGAATGCAGGCATCGATCCCACTAGCTCACACATGCAAAGCATTTGAGCTAATTCCCCAGCCGTTTGTAATTTCCGCAAGAAGCAACCTAGAGGGTCCAGTCTTGTCAGGCTATGCTGTTGGTGGACTTGTTTGTTTACGTGCCAGCACTTGCAGAGGCTTGGTGCATTTCAACAATTGAGCAAAATAGCAAATGGCCGGTTAGCTCAGTTGGTTAGAGTGTGGTGCTAATAACGCCAAGGTCATGGGTTCGATCCCCGTACTGGCTATGATATACATTTTGAGTGTCAAAATTGTGAGTCACATGCATGTGAATTGTCAAGGGTGAAAAAAAATTAGTGAATTGCCGAAATAGCTCAGTTGGGAGAGCGTTAGACTGAAGATCTAAAGGTCCCTGGTTCGATCCCGGGTTTCGGCATTTGTATTTGTTCTTTCTTGATGCTCTGGCTTCAAGGAAACTATCCACAGCTTTGTTTGTGGGCCTCAATGGTGTGTACTACGCTGCTCCTCTGAAAGTAAGTAATTTCTTGCTTTTTCATCTGACATTTTGACATCAGTGTTACAGGAAAGTTGCTTGTCATTGTTACATGACAGTAGGTTGTCGTAAGACAAGGCTGCATGAAGTGTGAACTGGAGCTTTCTTGGATCCACAAAAAAAAATGTTTTTGGGGAATGCGGGCATCGATCCCACTACCTATAGCATGCTAAGCAAACACAATACCAATTGATCAAATTCCCCAGCTGTTTGGAATTGCCACAAGGAGCAACCAAGAGTGTCCAGTCTTGTCAGGCTATGCTGTTGGTGGACTTGTTAGTTTGTGCTCCAGCACTTGCAGAGGCTCGGTGCATCTCAACAACTGTGCTCTGTAGCCAGCGGCCGGTTAGCTCAGTTGGTTAGAGTGTGTGATACGCTGCTCTCTGAAAGTAAATAATGTCTTTCTTTTTCATCTGACATTGTGACATCAGGGTTACATGAGAGTTTCTTGTCATTGTTACATGACAGTTTCTTGTCATTGTTTACATGACAGTAGGTTGTCGTAAGACAAGGCTGCATGAAGTGTGAACTGGAGTTTTCTTGGATCCATGAAAGAATTTGCTTTTGGAGAATGCAGGCATCGATCCCACTACCTCACGCATGCAAAGCATTTGAGCTAATTCCCCAGCCGTTTGGAATTTCCGCAAGAAGCAACCTAGAGGGTCCAGTCTTGTCAGGCTATGCTGTTGGTGGACTTGTTTGTTTACGTGCCAGCACTTGCAGAGGCTCGGTGCATTTCAACAATTGAGCAAAATAGCAAATGGCCGGTTAGCTCAGTTGGTTAGAGTGTGGTGCTAATAACTCCAAGGTCATGGGTTTGATCCCCGTACTGGCTATGCAGTAAATTTTGAGTGTCAAAATTGTGAGTCACATGCATGTGAAATGTCAAGGGTGCCACAGAAATAAAGTTAGTGAATTGCCGAAATAGCTCAGTTGGGAGAGCGTTAGACTGAAGATCTAAAGGTCCCTGGTTCGATCCCGGGTTTCGGCATTTGTATTTGTTCTTTCTTCTGGCTTCAAGGAAACTATCCACAGCTTTGTTTGTGGGCCTCAATGGTGTGTGCTACGCTGCTCCTCTGAAAGTAAGTAATTTCTTGCTTTTTCATCTGACATTTTGACATCAGTGTTACAGGAAAGTTGCTTGTCATTGTTACATGACAGTAGGTTGTCGTAAGACAAGGCTGCATGAAGTGTGAACTGGAGCTTTCTTGGATCCACAAAAAAAAATGTTTTTGGGGAATGCGGGCATCGATCCCACTACCTCACGCATGCTAAGCAAACACAATACCAATTGATCAAATTCCCCAGCTGTTTGGAATTGCCACAAGGAGCAACCAAGACTGTCCAGTCTTGTCAGGCTATGCTGTTGGTGGACTTGTTAGTTTGTGCTCCAGCACTTGCAGAGGCTCGGTGCATCTCAACAACTGTGCTCTGTAGCCAGCGGCCGGTTAGCTCAGTTGGTTAGAGTGTGTGATACGCTGCTCTCTGAAAGTAAGTAATGTCTTTCTTTTTCATCTGACATTGTGACATCAGGGTTACATGAGAGTTTCTTGTCATTGTTACATGACAGTTTCTTGTCATTGTTTACATGACAGTAGGTTGTCGTAAGACAAGGCTGCATGAAGTGTGAACTGGAGTTTTCTTGGATCCATGAAAGAATATGCTTTTGGAGAATGCAGGCATCGATCCCACTACCTCACGCATGCAAAGCATTTGAGCTAATTCCCCAGCCGTTTGGAATTTCCGCAAGAAGCAACCTAAAGGGTACCTTGTCAGGCTATGCTGTTGGTGGACTTGTTTGTTTACGTGCCAGCACTTGCACACTTGCAGAGGCTCAGTGCATTTCAACAATTGAGCAAAATAGCAAATGGCCGGTTAGCTCAGTTGGTTAGAGTGTGGTGCTAATAACGCCAAGGTCATGGGTTCGATCCCCGTACTGGCTATGATATACATTTTGAGTGTCAAAATTGTGAGTCACATGCATGTGAATTGTCAAGGGTGAAAAAAAATTAGTAAATTGCCGAAATAGCTCAGTTGGGAGAGCGTTAGACTGAAGATCTAAAGGTCCCTGGTTCGATCCCGGGTTTCGGCATTTGTATTTGTTCTTTCTTGATGCTCTGGCTTCAAGGAAACTATCCACAGCTTTGTTTGTGGGCCTCAATGGTGTGTACTACGCTGCTCCTCTGAAAGTAAGTAATTTCTTGCTTTTTCATCTGACATTTTGACATCAGTGTTACAGGAAAGTTGCTTGTCATTGTTACATGACAGTAGGTTGTCGTAAGACAAGGCTGCATGAAGTGTGAACTGGAGCTTTCTTGGATCCACAAAAAAAAATGTTTTTGGGGAATGCGGGCATCGATCCCACTACCTAAGCAAACACAATACCAATTGATCAAATTCCCCAGCTGTTTGGAATTGCCACAAGGAGCAACCAAGAGTGTCCAGTCTTGTCAGGCTATGCTGTTGGTGGACTTGTTAGTTTGTGCTCCAGCACTTGCAGAGGCTCGGTGCATCTCAACAACTGTGCTCTGTAGCCAGCGGCCGGTTAGCTCAGTTGGTTAGAGTGTGTGATACGCTGCTCTCTGAAAGTAAGTAATGTCTTTCTTTTTCATCTGACATTGTGACATCAGTGTTACATGAGAGTTTCTTGTCATTGTTACATGACAGTTTCTTGTCATTGTTTACATGACAGTAGGTTGTCGTAAGACAAGGCTGCATGAAGTGTGAACTGGAGTTTTCTTGGATCCATGAAAGAATTTGCTTTTGGAGAATGCAGGCATCGATCCCACTAGCTCACACATGCAAAGCATTTGAGCTAATTCCCCAGCCGTTTGTAATTTCCGCAAGAAGCAACCTAGAGGGTCCAGTCTTGTCAGGCTATGCTGTTGGTGGACTTGTTTGTTTACGTGCCAGCACTTGCAGAGGCTTGGTGCATTTCAACAATTGAGCAAAATAGCAAATGGCCGGTTAGCTCAGTTGGTTAGAGTGTGGTGCTAATAACGCCAAGGTCATGGGTTCGATCCCCGTACTGGCTATGATATACATTTTGAGTGTCAAAATTGTGAGTCACATGCATGTGAATTGTCAAGGGTGAAAAAAAATTAGTGAATTGCCGAAATAGCTCAGTTGGGAGAGCGTTAGACTGAAGATCTAAAGGTCCCTGGTTCGATCCCGGGTTTCGGCATTTGTATTTGTTCTTTCTTGATGCTCTGGCTTCAAGGAAACTATCCACAGCTTTGTTTGTGGGCCTCAATGGTGTGTACTACGCTGCTCCTCTGAAAGTAAGTAATTTCTTGCTTTTTCATCTGACATTTTGACATCAGTGTTACAGGAAAGTTGCTTGTCATTGTTACATGACAGTAGGTTGTCGTAAGACAAGGCTGCATGAAGTGTGAACTGGAGCTTTCTTGGATCCACAAAAAAAAATGTTTTTGGGGAATGCGGGCATCGATCCCACTACCTATAGCATGCTAAGCAAACACAATACCAATTGATCAAATTCCCCAGCTGTTTGGAATTGCCACAAGGAGCAACCAAGAGTGTCCAGTCTTGTCAGGCTATGCTGTTGGTGGACTTGTTAGTTTGTGCTCCAGCACTTGCAGAGGCTCGGTGCATCTCAACAACTGTGCTCTGTAGCCAGCGGCCGGTTAGCTCAGTTGGTTAGAGTGTGTGATACGCTGCTCTCTGAAAGTAAATAATGTCTTTCTTTTTCATCTGACATTGTGACATCAGGGTTACATGAGAGTTTCTTGTCATTGTTACATGACAGTTTCTTGTCATTGTTTACATGACAGTAGGTTGTCGTAAGACAAGGCTGCATGAAGTGTGAACTGGAGTTTTCTTGGATCCATGTAAGGGAATACCCCCCTGAATTGGACAAAAATGAATGGCAAGATATTGGCATTGGACAAACCATATACACGATGTCCAATACCACCCAAAGCGGCGTTGATTCGTGCAAAGTATATGGCAAATGCCATATGGCAATTTTGATATCAAATTTTTTTTTTTTAATTACATGCGCATAAGGCATATGTTTTGTCCATTTGCAATATGATTTCATAGGAAGTCAAAAGTCAAAAGTCAAAAATGTCAAAATTTGGTAAAAAACTTCACACATCCTTAAAAAAGTGCTTTCTGGACCGTTTTTCAAAATTCTTTCAATTTTTATGTCAATTACACATGTATAAGAACTTTATCAACATACTTTAGTCATACTTTATTATCATTTTTTTTATTTTTTTACTTGTGCATAAGGCATATGTTTTCTCCATTTGGAATATGATTTCATAGGAAGTCAAAAGTCAAAAGTCAAAAATGTCAAAATTTGGTAAAAAACTTCACACATCCTTAAAAAAGTGCTTTCTGGACCGTTTTTCAAAATTCTTTCGAATTTTGTGTCAATTACACACGTATAAGAACTGTATCAACATACTTTATTCGTATTTTATTATCATAATTTTTTTTTTTTTTTTACTTGTGCATAAGGCATATGTTTTGTCCATTTGCAATATGATTTAATAGGATGTCAAAAGTCGAAAATGTGATTTTTTTTTAAACTTTAAAAACTAAAAAAAGTGCTTTCTGGACCGTTTTTCGAAACTGTTTCGATTTTAAGACAATTAATCATGTGTAAGAAGTGTATGAATATACTTTTGTAAAATGTTTTATCATAATTTTATTTTTTTTACTTGTGCATAAGGAAGATGATTTGTCCATTTGCAATATGATTTCACAGGAAGTCAAAAGTCAAAGTCAAAAGTCAATTTTTTGGGGGGCCAAAATTGACTGAACTGATGAACTCGGGACGGCCGGGCAGTGATAGTTGTTCATTTCCATCACTCGTTGTGTTGATTTCATCATGTCCATTTGGTGATGTTTTTTCACTATAGAATCATATTGCAAAAGCGCGTGCAACTGGTAACCGGAAAAAAAAAATGATGATTTCATTATGTCCATTTGTTTATGTTTCCTTACTTTTTCAAAGTCACTGTGCATTTGCAATATGTTTTAATGAGCAGGTACCATCACGAATTTGTCATGCTCAAAATTCAAACTATACTTTGCTCAAACTATACCTTTGTCAACTTGTATTATCATAATTTTTTTTTGTTTTACTTGTGCATAAGGCATATGTTTTGTCCATTTGCAATATGATATCATAGGAAGTCAAAAGTCAAAGTCAAAAGTAACGATTTTCCTCCGTGCAACTGGTGATCTGAAATGTGCAACTGGTGATCTGAAATGTGCAACTGGTAACCCCCCAAAAAAAATTGGATTCTATGTTTCCTTACTTTTTCAAAGTCACTGTGCATTTGCAATATGTTTTAATGGGCAGGTACCATCACGAATTTGTCATGCTATAAAAATCCTGCAGGAATGTGAAATTGACTGGCCGGATGAACTCGGGATGGCTTTGCAGTGATTCTGGGTCATCTCAATCGCTCGTTTGGGTTGATTTCAGAATGTCGCTTTTGGTGATGTTTTTTCACTATAGAATCATATTGCAAATGCACGTGCAACTGGTCACCCAAAAAAAAAAAAAAAAATGTTTTTTGTTTATGTTTCCTTACTTTTTCAAAGTCACTGTGCATTTGCAATATGTTTCAATGGGCAGGTACCATCACGAATTGGTCATGCTATAAAAATCCTGCAGGAATGTGAAATTGACTGGCCCGATGAACTCGGGATGGCTTTGCAGTGATTCTGGGTCATCTCAATCGCTCGTTTGGGTTGATTTCAGAATGTCGCATTTGGTGATGTTTTTTCACTATAGAATCATATTGCAAATGCACGTGCAACTGGTCACCCAAAAATAAAAAAAAATTGTTTATGTTTCCTTACTTTTTCAAAGTCACTGTGCATTTGCAATATGTTTTAATGGGCAGGTACCATCACGAATTGGTCATGCTATAAAAATCCTGCAGGAATGTGAAATTGACTGGCCCGATGAACTCGGGATGGCTTTGCAGTGATTCTGGGTCATCTCAATCGCTCGTTTGGGTTGATTTCAGAATGTCGCATTTGGTGATGTTTTTTCACTATAGAATCATATTGCAAATGCACGTGCAACTGGTCACCCAAAAATAAAAAAAATTTGTTTATGTTTCCTTACTTTTTCAAAGTCACTGTGCATTTGCAATATGTTTTAATGGGCAGGTATCATCACGAATTGGTCATGCTATAAAAATCCTGCAGGAATGTGAAATTGACTGGCCCGATGAACTCGGGATGGCTTTGCAGTGATTCTGGTTCATCTCAATCGCTCGTTAGGGTAGATTTCAGAATGTCGCATTTGGTGATGTTTTTTCACTATAGAATCATATTGCAAATGCACGTGCAACTGGTCACCCAAAAATAAAAAAAAATTGTTTATGTTTCCTTACTTTTTCAAAGTCACTGTGCATTTGCAATATGTTTTAATGGGCAGGTACCATCACCAATTGGTCATGCTATAAAAATCCTGCAGGAATGTGAAATTGACTGGCCCGATGAACTCGGGATGGCTTTGCAGTGATTCTGGTTCATCTCAATCGCTCGTTAGGGTTGATTTCAGAATGTCGCTTTTGGTGATGGTACCTCACTGTTTAAACATATTGCAAATGTACAAGAGTCAAGTGGACAAGAGTCCATCAGTCAATTAGATATCATTCTGACACCAAACTGATACAAACTGACACCAAACCCACTTTTTCCAACTCGTTAAGTAGCCAACTATTACATACTTCAGAGCTGGCCCAAAATTCACAACGCCTTCGGTTCAAACCATAAAAAAACCATAAAACACGTAGTTACGTTCTAGCTGCGGGTCCATTTCTTATGTTATCTGTTAGCCTAGCTGAGGCGACCCCGAATCCCAAGTTTCGGCTCGATAGGTCATTTGGTGTCCGAGAAAAACCCTAATTGGTGCTGAAAATCCACTTTTTCCATGCCTTGCTACAGGGTCCTTGAACGAGCTATCGGACAGAAACGTTGGGGTCCGTCTCTATGGGCCGAGCCGGTTTCAATGCACCTAGCCTTGCATCTCTGAGACTTTTCTAAACGTCGTCATTTTCGTAATGGTCAAAATGAATTGAAGGTATTGCAAATGTACGAGGCTGTTTCTCGGTCCGAGAACCGTCTAGAGCCACGTAACTCACCACGTACCATCGACCGGAGGTCTAGAACAGGTTTCTAAAGTTTCGGAACTCTAGGTCTGACGGTTCTTTTTTAGCTCCAACAAAGCTAACTATTGCAGCCACTGTCTGTCTCTACGAACCCCAATACGTCCCTCCATCCAAGTTGTGTTTTAGTGTGATTTTTTTTTCCTTTGATTTTTTTGGGGAAAAATGACTGATTTACAGTTCATGGGGGTTGCCTAATCACATATATGAAGTTTTGGACAGATCTGACTTTTTTAACCCTTCGAAACAGCCCCTGAGACACCAATTATGGCACTTCCGGTTGGCACAGGAAGCTATAAATCAACACATATCCTCATTGGGGTATGCTGTTACAGAATCCTGAGTTTTAAGCCTTACGTTAAGAATTGACTGATTTACACAGGGTTGAATGCACTATGTCTATCAAACTGCAGACAGGGTATGGGTAAACACTTTTAGGGTGATTTTAACCACTTCCGGTTGGTCCAGGAAGCTTAGATTCGACACAGGTAGACCTCATAGTGGCCTGATGGACTGTCTTAGAAGACAGGTTCATAAGGCATTCATAACCCACATAGGCTTCAGGTTGAATTTAGAGGTGCAGGCAATGTATTCCTATGGGGAGAGAAGTCAAAGCAAGCTGTTTCAAGTAAACACCTTCTTTTTACTGTGAAGGGTTAATGCCACACGGTCAAGGTTAGGCTTGCACGGATCGGGAGGACCTCAGGAACGCACCTGAGGTCGAATTGTGCTTCTCACCCTAACGGTTCTCTCACTGCCACCCAAAATCAAATGACATTGTGGGGCAGGCTTCATTTTGGGCCTTCTTTTTTTCAAGTTCGCTGCACTCAGAACGAGCTACGGTCAAGCGGGGCGTCTCGCTGAAATCGGCACAGTCTGGAGACTATGGTGATGCCATTTTTTGTGTTGATTTCAGAATGACATTTTGGTGATGGTCCCTCTCCGTTTAAACATATTGCAAATGCACAAAAGTCAACTAGCAAGTCAGTGTCCATCAGTCAATTAGATGTCATTATGACACCAAACGGATATCAATTGACACCAAACCCACTTTTTCCTACTCATTTAGAAGCCAACTATCACATATGTCAGAGCAGGCCCATAATTCACAGCGCCTTCAGTTTAAAACATAATAAAAAGGTAAAACACATAGTTAAATTCTAGCTGCGGGTCCAGTTCGGACATTATGTGAAGTCCTATGTGAGGCGACCCCGAATCCCGAGTTTCGGCTCGATAGGTCATTTGGTGTCCGAGAAAAACCCTAATTGGTGCTGAAAATCCACTTTTTTTCCATGCCTTGCTACGGGGTCCTTGAACGAGCTATCGGACAGAAATGTTGGGGTCCGTCTCTATGGGCCGAGCCGGTTTCAATGCACCTAGCCTTGCGTCTCTGAGACTTTTCTAAACGTCGTCATTTTTGTGATGGTCAAAATGAATTGAAGGTATTGCAAATGTACGAGGCTGTTTCTCGGTCCGAGAACCGTCTAGAGCCACGTACCATCGACCGGAGGTCTAGAACAGGTTTCTAAAGTTTCGGAACTCTAGGTCTGACGGTTCTTTTTTAGCTCCAACAAAGCTAACTATTGCAGCCACTGTCTGTCTCTACGCACCCCAATACGTCCCTCCTTCCAAGTTGTGTTTTAGTGTGATTTTTTTTTCCTTTGAAATTTTTGGGGAAAAATGACTGATTTACAGTTCATGGGGGTTGCCTAATCACACATATGAAGTTTTGGAAAGATCAGACTTTTTTAACCCCTCGAAACAGCCCCTGAGACACCAATTATGGCACTTCCGGTTGGCACAGGAAGCTATAAATCAACACATATCCTCATTGGGGTATGCTGTTACAGAATCCTGAGTTTTAAGTCCTTACGTTAAGAACTGACTGATTTACACAGGGTTGAATGCACTATGTCTGTCAAACTGCAGGCAGGGTATGGGTAAACACTTTTAGGGGCATTTTAACCACTTCCGGTTGGTCCAGGAAGCTCAGAATCAACACAGGTAGACCTCATAGTGGCTTGATGGACTGGTACCGAAGACAGGTTCATACGGCATTCATAACCCATATAGACTTCAGGTTGAAATTAGGGGTGCAGGCAATGTATTCCTATGGGGAGAGATGACACTGTAATCTGTGAGATCAAAAAACACTGTTTTACTGTTAAGGGTTAATGCCACACGGTCAAGGTTAGGCTTGCACGGATCGGGAGGACCTTAGGAACATTCATGTGGTGGAATTTTTCTTCTCACCTAAACGGTTCTCTCACTGTCACTCAAAAGCAAATGACATTGTGGGGCAGGCTTCATTTTGGGCCTACTTTTCTAATGGTCGTTGCGCTTAGACCGAGCGAGCTACGGTCAAGCGGGATAGCTCGTTGAACTCAGCACAGTCTGGAGACTATGGTGATGCCATTTTTTGTGTTGATTTCAGAATGCCATTTTGGTGATGGTCCCTCTCCGTTTAAACATATTGCAAATGCACAAAAGTCAACTAGCAAGTCAGTGTCCATCAGTCAATTAGATGTCATTATGACACCAAACCCACTTTTTACTACTCATTTAGAAGCCAACTATCACATATGTCAGAGCAGTCCCATAATTCACAGCGCCTTTAGTTTAAAACATAATAAAAAGGTAAAACACATAGTTACGTTCTAGCTGCGGGTCCAGTTTGGACATTATGTGAAGTCCTATGTGAGGCGACCCCGAATCCCAAGTTTCGGCTCGATAGGTCATTTGGTGTCCGAGAAAACCTTAATTGGTGCTGAAAATCCAGTTTTTCCCATGCCTTGCTACAGGGTCCTTGAACGAGCTATCGGACAGAAACGTTGGGGTCCGTCTCTATGGGCCGAGCCGGTTTCAATGCACCTAGCCTTGCATCTCTGAGACTTTTCTAAACGTCGTCATTTTCGTAATGGTCAAAATGAATTGAAGGTATTGCAAATGTACGAGGCTGTTTCTCGGTCCGAGAACCGTCTAGAGCCACGTAACTCACCACGTACCATCGACCGGAGGTCTAGAACAGGTTTCTAAAGTTTCGGAACTCTAGGTCTGACGGTTCTTTTTTAGCTCCAACAAAGCTAACTATTGCAGCCACTGTCTGTCTCTACGCACCCCAATACGTCCCTCCATCCAAGTTGTGTTTTAGTGTGATTTTTTTTTCCTTTGATTTTTTGGGGGAAAAATGACTGATTTACAGTTCATGGGGGTTGCCTAATCACATATATGAAGTTTTGGACAGATCTGACTTTTTTAACCCTTCGAAACAGCCCCTGAGACAACAATTATGGCACTTCCGGTTGACACAGGAAGGTATAAATCAACACATATCCTCATTGGGGTATGCTGTTACAGAATCCTGAGTTTTAAGTCCTTACGTTAAGAATTGACTGATTTACACAGGGTTGAATGCACTATGTCTATCAAACTGCAGACAGGGTATGGGTAAACACTTTTAGGGTGATTTTAACCACTTCCGGTTGGTCCAGGAAGCTTAGAATCAACACAGGTAGACCTCATAGTGGCCTGATGGACTGGTACCGAAGACAGGTTCATACGGCATTCATAACCCATATAGACTTCAGGTTGAAATTAGGGGTGCAGGCAATGTATTCCTATGGGGAGAGATGACACTGTAATCTGTGAGATCAAAAAACACTGTTTTACTGTTAAGGGTTAATGCCACACGGTCAAGGTTAGGCTTGCACGGATCGAGAGGACCTTAGGAACATTCGTGTGGTGGAATTTGTCTTCTCACCCTAACGGTTCTCTCACTCTCACCCAAAATCAAATGACATTGTGGGGCAGGCTACATTTTGGGCCTACTTTCTAATGGTCGCTGCGCCTAGACCGAGCGAGCTACGGTCAAGAGGGATATCTCGTTGAACTCGGCACGGCCTAGGGATTATGGTAATGCCATTTCCTGCTCTCTGTGTCTTTAAGCACCGCACTTTATCACTCCATCCTTCCTGTGTGTGTGTGAGGGAGGTTTTCTTTGACATCTGTTGGGAGAAATGACTGATTTACAGTTCAGAAGGGTTACCTAGTCACACATATGACATTTTGGAGAGATCAGACTTTTTTAACCCCTCGAAACAGCCCCTGAGACACCAATTATGGCACTTCCGGTTGGCACAGGAAGCTATAAGTTAACACATATCTTGGTTGACATAGCCACTTACAGAATCCTGAGTTTTAAGTCTTTACGTTAAGAATTGACTGATCTACACAGGGTTGAATGCACTATGTCTATCAAACTGCAGGCAGTGTATGGGTATACACTTTTAGGGTGATTTTAACCACTTCCGGTTGCTCCAGGAAGCTTAGATTCGACACAGGTAGACCTCATAGTTGCCTGATGGACTGTCTTAGAAGACAGGTTCATAAGGCATTCATAACCCACATAGGCTTCAGGTTGAATTTAGAGGTGCAGGCAATGTATTCCTATGGGGAGAGAAGTCAAAGCAAGCTGTTTCAAGTAAACACCTTCTTTTTACTGTGAAGGGTTAATGCCACACGGTCAAGGTTAGGCTTGCACGGATCGGGAGGACCTCAGGAACGCACCTGAGGTCGAATTGTGCTTCTCACCCTAACGGTTCTCTCACTGCCACCCAAAATCAAATGACATTGTGGGGCAGGCTTCATTTTGGGCCTTCTTTTTTTCAAGTTCGCTGCACTCAGAACGAGCTACGGTCAAGCGGGGCGTCTCGCTGAAATCGGCACAGTCTGGAGACTATGGTGATGCCATTTTTTGTGTTGATTTCAGAATGACATTTTGGTGATGGTCCCTCTCCGTTTAAACATATTGCAAATGCACAAAAGTCAACTAGCAAGTCAGTGTCCATCAGTCAATTAGATGTCATTATGACACCAAACGGATATCAATTGACACCAAACCCACTTTTTACTACTCATTTAGAAGCCAACTATCACATATGTCAGAGCAGGCCCATAATTCACAGCGCCTTCAGTTTAAAACATAATAAAAAGGTAAAACACATAGTTACGTTCTAGCTGCGGGTCCAGTTCGGACATTATGTGAAGTCCTATGTGAGGCGACCCCGAATCCCGAGTTTCGGCTCGATAGGTCATTTGGTGTCCGAGAAAAACCCTAACTGGTGCTGAAAATCCACTTTTTTCCATGCCTTGCTACAGGGTCCTTGAACGAGCAATCGGACAGAAACGTTGGGGTCCGTCTCTATGGGCCGAGCCGGTTTCAATGCACCTAGCCTTAAGTCTCTGAGACTTTTCTAAACGTCGTCATTTTTGTGATGGTCAAAATGAATTGAAGGTATTGCAAACGTACGAGGCTGTTTCTCGGTCCGAGAACCGTCTAGAGCCACGTAACTCACCACGTACCATCGACCGGAGGTCTAGAACAGGTTTCTAAAGTTTCGGAACTCTAGGTCTGACGGTTCTTTTTTAGCTCCAACAAAGCTAACTATTGCAGCCACTGTCTGTCTCTACGCACCCCAATACGTCCCTCCATCCAAGTTGTGTTTTAGTGTGATTTTTTTTTCCTTTGATTTTTTGGGGGAAAAATGACTGATTTACAGTTCATGGGGGTTGCCTAATCACATATATGAAGTTTTGGACAGATCAGACTTTTTTAACCCTTCGAAACAGCCCCTGAGACACCAATTATGGCACTTCCGGTTGGCACAGGAAGCTATAAGTCACCACATATCCTCATTGGGGTATGCTTTTACATAATCCTGAGTTTTAAGTCTTTACGTTAAGAACTGAGTTATTTACGGAGGGTTTAGTATGTGTGTGTTATTTCAGAAAATCATAGAAAATCACAGAAATCTCGCAGAGCTCCGCAGCACACTTTAAAAAGATTCGTATGAACACCCTGCAACTGGATCTGTAACCGTTGAAAAAAAAAAAGCCTATTTGTGACCATCAACAAGTTGTCATTGTTCCGTTTCTCTTAAATGACGATAGATAAATGGCTGGTTCTTTTTTTATTGACACCGGAGGCTCCTTGACTTTGACCTGAAGTGGAAAAATAATTTCTCTACTTCCATTTTGGACCTTTAATCCCAGAAAAACGGCCATAACTCAAAAACCGTTGAGGCCTAGACGCCATCTTGTTCGGGGCCAACTGCCCATTATGCCAAACCTACGCTCACCAAGTTTCGGCTTCGAAATATTTTCCGTTTTCGAGATTCGTGATGTTTTGCCAAATTGCCATATGATTCCGTATGCCCTCTTTTGGGAATTTCCGGGATAGCGGAAAAATGGTCCAAAACTTGTTTATTTTATAAAACGGAAACCGAATGTCCGACAAAGTTAATTTGATGACTTCCCGGTAGGTCTGGCCCTACCGCACGGGCCGACGCCGACCGCAAATTTTACAAATGTTTTCGGACGTCTAGTAAGGGACCGTACATTTGCAATATGGACTTTTTCACTGATCATACACGAAATGCCGAAATGTTCCCTTATGTATGAAAGAATTTGCTTTTGGAGAATGCAGGCATCGATCCCACTACCTCACGCATGCTAAGCATTTGAGCTAATTCCCCAGCCGTTTGGAATTTCCGCAAGAAGCAACCTAGAGGGTCCAGTCTTGTCAGGCTATGCTGTTGGTGGACTTGTTTGTTTACGTGCCAGCACTTGCAGAGGCTCGGTGCATTTCCACAATTGAGCAAAATACCAACAGGCCGGTTAGCTCAGTTGGTTAGAGTGTGATGCTAATAACGCCAAGGTCATGGGTTCGATCCCTGTACTGGTTATGATGTACATTTTGAGTGTCAAAATTGTGAGTCACATGCATGTGAATTGTCAAGGGTGCCACAGAAATGCATTTAATGAATTGCCGAAATAGCTCAGTTGGGAGAGCGTTAGACTGAAGATCTGAAGGTCCCTGGTTCGATCCTGGGTTTCGGCATTTGTATTTGTTCTTTCTTCATGCTCTGGCTTCAAGGAAACTATCCACAGCTTTGTTTGTGGGCCTCAATGGTGTGTGCTACGCTGCTACTCTGAAAGTAAGTAATTTATTGCTTTTTCATCTGACATTTTGACATCAGTGTTACAGGAAAGTTGCTTGTCATTTTTACATGACAGTAGGTTGTCGTAAGACAAGGCTGCATGAAGTGTGAACTGGAGCTTTCTTGGATCCACAAAAAAAAACGTTTTTGGGGAATGCGGGCATCGATCCCACTACCTCACGCATGCTAAGCAAACACAATACCAATTGATCAAATTCCCCAGCTGTTTGGAATTGCCACAAGGAGCAACCTAAAGGGTCCAGTCTTGTCAGGCTATGCTGTTGGTGGACTTGTTTGTTTACGTGCCAGCACTTGCAGAGGCTCGGTGCATTTCAACAATTGAGCAAAATAGCAAATGGCCGGTTAGCTCAGTTGGTTAGAGTGTGGTGCTAATAACGCCAAGGTCATGGGTTTGATCCCCGTACTGGCTATGATGTACATTTTGAGTGTCAAAATTGTGAGTCACATGCATGTGAATTGTCAAGGGTGCCACAGAAATACATTTAATGAATTGCCGAAATAGCTCAGTTGGGAGAGCGTTAGACTGAAGATCTGAAGGTCCCTGGTTCGATCCTGGGTTTCGGCATTTGTATTTGTTCTGCTACTCTGCTACTCTGAAAGTAAGTAATTTATTGCTTTTTCATCTGACATTTTGACATCAGTGTTACAGGAAAGTTGCTTGTCATTGTTACATGACAGTAGGTTGTCGTAAGACAAGGCTGCGTGAAGTGTGAACTGGAGCTTTCTTGGATCGACAAAAAAAAATGTTTTTGGGGAATGCGGGCATCGATCCCACTACCTATAGCATGCTAAGCAAACACAATACCAATTGATCAAATTCCCCAGCTGTTTGGAATTGCCACAAGGAGCAACCAAGAGTGTCCAGTCTTGTCAGGCTATGCTGTTGGTGGACTTGTTAGTTTGTGCTCCAGCACTTGCAGAGGCTCGGTGCATCTCAACAACTGTGCTCTGTAGCCAGCGGCCGGTTAGCTCAGTTGGTTAGAGTGTGTGATACCCTGCTCTCTGAAAGTAAGTAATGTCTTTCTTTTTCATCTGACATTGTGACATCAGTGTTACATGAGAGTTTCTTGTCATTATTACATGACAGTTTCTTGTCATTGTTTACATGACAGTAGGTTGTCGTAAGACAAGGCTGCATGAAGTGTGAACTGGAGTTTTCTTGGATCCATGAAAGAATATGCTTTTGGAGAATGCAGGCATCGATCCCACTACCTCACGCATGCAAAGCATTTGAGCTAATTCCCCAGCCGTTTGGAATTTCCGCAAGAAGCAACCTAAAGGGTCCAGTCTTGTCAGACTATGCTGTTGGTGGACTTGTTTGTTTACGTGCCAGCACTTGCACACTTGCAGAGGCTCGGTGCATTTCAACAATTGAGCAAAATAGCAAATGGCCGGTTAGCTCAGTTGGTTAGAGTGTGGTGCTAATAACGCCAAGGTCATGGGTTCGATCTCCGTACTGGCTATGATATACATTTTGAGTGTCAAAATTGTGAGTCACATGCATGTGAATTGTCAAGGGTGAAAAAAACTTTGTGAATTGCCGAAATAGCTCAGTTGGGAGAGCGTTAGACTGAAGATCTAAAGGTCCCTGGTTCAATCCCGGGTTTCGGCATTTGTATTTGTTCTTTCTTGATGCTCTGGCTTCAAGGAAACTATCCACAGCTTTGTTTGTGGGCCTCAATGGTGTGTACTACGCTGCTCCTCTGAAAGTAAGTAATGTCTTTCTTTTTCATCTGACATTGTGACATCAGGGTTACATGAGAGTTTCTTGTCATTGTTACATGACAGTTTCTTGTCATTGTTTACATGACAGTAGGTTGTCGTAAGACAAGGCTGCATGAAGTGTGAACTGGAGTTTTCTTGGATCCATGTAAGGGAATACCCCCCTGAATTGGACAAAAATGAATGGCAAGATATTGGCATTGGACAAACCATATACACGATGTCCAATACCACCCAAAGCGGCGTTGATTCGTGCAAAGTATATGGCAAATGCCATATGGCAATTGCCAATTGTAACACCTCAAAAATCCAACAGGGGGCGAGTGCGCTCCACCGGGGTTTTTCATGTTGGAAATGCAACCCAAGTCAACATCCAAAAGCAAAATTTTGAAAAAATGATTTTTTTTCCCAAAACTTATCACCCCTTAAAAAAGTGCTTTCTGGGCCGTTTTTCGAAATTCTTTCGCTTTTTTTGTCAATTACACATGTTTAAGAACTGTATGAATATACTTTTGTCCAATTTTGATATCACATTTTTTTTTTTTAATTACATGCGCATATGTTTTCTCCATTTGCAATATGATTTCATAGGAAGTCAAAAGTCAAAAGTCAAAAATGTCAAAATTTGGTAAAAAACTTCACACATCCTTAAAAAAGTGCTTTCTGGACCGTTTTTCAAAATTCTTTCAATTTTTATGTCAATTACACATGTATAAGAACTTTATCAACATACTTTAGTCATACTTTATTATCATTTTTTTTTTTTTTTTTACTTGTGCATAAGGCATATGTTTTCTCCATTTGGAATATGATTTCATAGGAAGTCAAAAGTCAAAAGTCAAAAATGTCAAAATTTGGTAAAAAACTTCACACATCCTTAAAAAAGTGCTTTCTGGACCGTTTTTCAAAATTCTTTCGAAATTTGTGTCAATTACACACGTATAAGAACTGTATCAACATACTTTATTCGTATTTTATTATCATAATTTATTTTATTTTTTTTACTTGTGCATAAGGCATATGTTTTGTCCATTTGCAATATGATTTAATAGGATGTCAAAAGTCGAAAATGTGATTTTTTTTTTAAACTTTAAAAACTAAAAAAAGTGCTTTCTGGACCGTTTTTCGAAATTGTTTCGATTTTAAGACAATTAATCATGTGTAAGAAGTGTATGAATATACTTTTGTAAAATGTTTTATCATAATTTTATTTTTTTTACTTGTGCATAAGGAAGATGATTTGTCCATTTGCAATATGATTTCACAGGAAGTCAAAAGTCAAAGTCAAAAGTCAATTTTTTTGGGGGCCAAAATTGACTGAACTGATGAACTCGGGACGGCCGGGCAGTGATAGTTGTTCATTTCCATCACTCGTTGTGTTGATTTCATCATGTCCATTTGGTGATGTTTTTTCACTATAGAATCATATTGCAAATGCGCGTGCAACTGGTAACCGGAAAAAAAAAATGATGATTTCATTATGTCCATTTGTTTATGATTCCATTTGTTTATTTTCAAAGTCACTGTGCATTTGCAATATGTTTTAATGGGCAGGTACCATCACGAATTTGTCATGCTCAAAATTCAAACTATACTTTGCTCAAACTATACCTTTGTCAACTTGTATTATCATAATTTTTTTTTGTTTTACTTGTGCATAAGGCATATGTTTTGTCCATTTGCAATATGATATCATAGGAAGTCAAAAGTCAAAGTCAAAAGTAACGATTTTCCTCCGTGCAACTGGTGATCTGAAATGTGCAACTGGTGATCTGAAATGTGCAACTGGTAACCCCCCAAAAAAAATTTGATTCTATGTTTCCTTACTTTTTCAAAGTCACTGTGCATTTGCAATATGTTTTAATGGGCAGGTACCATCACGAATTTGTCATGCTATAAAAATCCTGCAGGAATGTGAAATTGACTGGCCGGATGAACTCGGGATGGCTTTGCAGTGATTCTGGGTCATCTCAATCGCTCGTTTGGGTTGATTTCAGAATGTCGCTTTTGGTGATGTTTTTTCACTATAGAATCATATTGCAAATGCACGTGCAACTGGTCACCCAAAAATAAAAAAAAATTGTTTATGTTTCCTTACTTTTTCAAAGTCACTGTGCATTTGCAATATGTTTTAATGGGCAGGTATCATCACGAATTGGTCATGCTATAAAAATCCTGCAGGAATGTGAAATTGACTGGACCGATGAACTCGGGATGGCTTTGCAGTGATTCTGGTTCATCTCAATCGCTCGTTAGGGTTGATTTCAGAATGTCGCTTTTGGTGATGGTACCTCACTGTTTAAACATATTGCAAATGTACAAGAGTCAAGTGGACAAGAGTCCATCAGTCAATTAGATATCATTCTGACACCAAACTGATACAAACTGACACCAAACCCACTTTTTCCAACTCGTTTAGTAGCCAACTATTACATACTTCAGAGCTGGCCCAAAATTCACAACGCCTTCGGTTCAAACCATAAAAAAACCATAAAACACGTAGTTACGTTCTAGCTGCGGGTCCATTTCTTATGTTATGTGTTAGCCTAGCTGAGGCGACCCCGAATCCCAAGTTTCGGCTCGATAGGTCATTTGGTGTCCGAGAAAAACCCTAATTGGTGCTGAAAATCCACTTTTTTCCATGCCTTGCTACAGGGTCCTTGAACGAGCTATCGGACAGAAACGTTGGGGTCCGTCTCTATGGGCCGAGCCGGTTTCAATGCACCTAGCCTTGCATCTCTGAGACTTTTCTAAACGTCGTCATTTTCGTAATGGTCAAAATGAATTGAAGGTATTGCAAATGTACGAGGCTGTTTCTCGGTCCGAGAACCGTCTAGAGCCACGTAACTCACCACGTACCATCGACCGGAGGTCTAGAACAGGTTTCTAAAGTTTCGGAACTCTAGGTCTGACGGTTCTTTTTTAGCTCCAACAAAGCTAACTATTGCAGCCACTGTCTGTCTCTACGCACCCCAATACGTCCCTCCATCCAAGTTGTGTTTTAGTGTGATTTTTTTTTCCTTTGATTTCTTGGGGGAAAAATGACTGATTTACAGTTCATGGGGGTTGCCTAATCACATATATGAAGTTTTGGACAGATCTGACTTTTTTAACCCTTCGAAACAGCCCCTGAGACACCAATTATGGCACTTCCGGTTGACACAGGAAGCTATAAATCAACACATATCCTCATTGGGGTATGCTGTTACAGAATTCTGAGTTTTAAGTCCTTACGTTAAGAATTGACTGATTTACACAGGGTTGAATGCACTATGTCTATCAAACTGCAGACAGGGTATGGGTAAACACTTTTAGGGTGATTTTAACCACTTCCGGTTGGTCCAGGAAGCTTAGAATCAACACAGGTAGACCTCATAGTGGCCTGATGGACTGGTACCGAAGACAGGTTCATACGGCATTCATAACCCATATAGACTTCAGGTTGAAATTAGGGGTGCAGGCAATGTATTCCTATGGGGAGAGATGACACTGTAATCTGTGAGATCAAAAAACACTGTTTTACTGTTAAGGGTTAATGCCACACGGTCAAGGTTAGGCTTGCACGGATCGAGAGGACCTTAGGAACATTCCTGTGGTGGAATTTGTCTTCTCACCCTAACGGTTCTCTCACTCTCACCCAAAATCAAATGACATTGTGGGGCAGGCTACATTTTGGGCCTACTTTCTAATGGTCGCTGCGCCTAGACCGAGCGAGCTACGGTCAAGAGGGATATCTCGTTGAACTCGGCACGGCCTAGGGATTATGGTAATGCCATTTCCTGCTCTCTGTGTCTTTAAGCACCGCACTTTATCACTCCATCCTTCCTGTGTGTGTGTGAGGGAGGTTTTCTTTGACATCTGTTGGGAGAAATGACTGATTTACAGTTCAGAAGGGTTACCTAGTCACACATATGACATTTTGGAGAGATCAGACTTTTTTAACCCCTCGAAACAGCCCCTGAGACACCAATTATGGCACTTCCGGTTGGCACAGGAAGCTATAAGTCACCACATATCCTCATTGGGGTATGCTTTTACATAATCCTGAGTTTTAAGTCTTTACGTTAAGAACTGAGTTATTTACGGAGGGTTTAGTATGTGTGTGTTATTTCAGAAAATCATAGAAAATCACAGAAATCTCGCAGAGCTCCGCAGCACACTTTAAAAAGATTCGTATGAACACCCTGCAACTGGATCTGTAACCGTTGAAAAAAAAAAAGCCTATTTGTGACCATCAACAAGTTGTCATTGTTCCGTTTCTCTTAAATGACGATAGATAAATGGCTGGTTCTTTTTTTATTGACACCGGAGGCTCCTTGACTTTGACCTGAAGTGGAAAAATAATTTCTCTACTTCCATTTTGGACCTTTAATCCCAGAAAAACGGCCATAACTCAAAAACCGTTGAGGCCTAGACGCCATCTTGTTCGGGGCCAACTGCCCATTATGCCAAACCTACGCTCACCAAGTTTCGGCTTCGAAATATTTTCCGTTTTCGAGATAAGGCCCCGTCGTGATTCGTGATGTTTTGCCAAATTGCCATATGATTCCGTATGCCCTCTTGTGGGAATTTCCGGGATAGCGGAAAAATGGTCCAAAACTTGTTTATTTTATAAAACGGAAACCGAATGTCCGACAAAGTTCATTTGATGACTTCCCGGTAGGTCTGGCCCTACCGCACGGGCCGACGCCGACCGCAAATTTTACAAATGTTTTCGGACGTCTAGTAAGGGACCGTACATTTGCAATATGGACTTTTTCACTGATCATACACGAAATGCCGAAATGTTCCCTTATGTATGAAAGAATTTGCTTTTGGAGAATGCAGGCATCGATCCCACTACCTCACGCATGCTAAGCATTTGAGCTAATTCCCCAGCCGTTTGGAATTTCCGCAAGAAGCAACCTAGAGGGTCCAGTCTTGTCAGGCTATGCTGTTGGTGGACTTGTTTGTTTACGTGCCAGCACTTGCAGAGGCTCCGTGCATTTCCACAATTGAGCAAAATACCAACAGGCCGGTTAGCTCAGTTGGTTAGAGTGTGATGCTAATAACGCCAAGGTCATGGGTTCGATCCCTGTACTGGTTATGATGTACATTTTGAGTGTCAAAATTGTGAGTCACATGCATGTGAATTGTCAAGGGTGCCACAGAAATAAACTTAGTGAATTGCCGAAATAGCTCAGTTGGGAGAGCGTTAGACTGAAGATCTAAAGGTCCCTGGTTCGATCCCGGGTTTCGGCATTTGTATTTGTTCTTTCTTCATGCTCTGGCTTCAAGGAAACTATCCACAGCTTTGTTTGTGGGCCTCAATGGTGTGTACTACGCTGCTCCTCTGAAAGTAAGTAATTTCTTGCTTTTTCATCTGACATTTTGACATCAGTGTTACAGGAAAGTTGCTTGTCATTGTTACATGACAGTAGGTTGTCGTAAGACAAGGCTGCATGAAGTGTGAACTGGAGCTTTCTTGGATCCACAAAAAAAAATGTTTTTGGGGAATGCGGGCATCGATCCCACTACCTATAGCATGCTAAGCAAACACAATACAAATTGATCAAATTCCCCAGCTGTTTGGAATTGCCACAAGGAGCAACCAAGAGTGTCCAGTCTTGTCAGGCTATGCTGTTGGTGGACTTGTTAGTTTGTGCTCCAGCACTTGCAGAGGCTCGGTGCATCTCAACAACTGTGCTCTGTAGCCAGCGGCCGGTTAGCTCAGTTGGTTAGAGTGTGTGATACGCTGCTCTCTGAAAGTAAGTAATGTCTTTCTTTTTCATCTGACATTGTGACATCAGGGTTACATGAGAGTTTCTTGTCATTTTTACATGACAGTTTCTTGTCATTGTTTACATGACAGTAGGTTGTCGTAAGACAAGGCTGCATGAAGTGTGAACTGGAGTTTTCTTGGATCCATGAAAGAATATGCTTTTGGAGAATGCAGGAATCGATCCCACTACCTCACGCATGCAAAGCATTTGAGCTAATTCCCCAGCCGTTTGGAATTTCCGCAAGAAGCAACCTAGAGGGTCCAGTCTTGTCAGGCTATGCTGTTGGTGGACTTGTTTGTTTACATGCCAGCACTTGCAGAGGCTAGGTGCATTTCCACAATTTAGCAAAATACCAAAAGGAGGGTTAGCTCAGTTGGTTAGAGTGTGATGCTGATAATGCCGAGGTCATGGGTTTGATCCCTGTACTGGTTATGATGTACATTTTGAGTGTCAAAATTGTGAGTCACATGCATGTGAATTGTCAAGGGTGCCACAGAAATACATTTAGTGGATTGCCGAAATAGCTCAGTTGGGAGAGCGTTAGACTGAAGATCTTAAGGTCCCTGGTTCGATCCCGGGTTTCGGCATTCGTATTTGTTCTTTCTTCATGCTCTGGCTTCAAGGAAACTATCCACAGCTTTGTTTGTGGGCCTCAATGGTGTGTGCTACGCTGCTCCTCTGAAAGTAAGTAATTTCTTGCTTTTTCATCTGACATTTTGACATCAGTGTTACAGGAAAGTTGCTTGTCATTGTTACATGACAGTAGGTTGTCAAAAGACTGCATGAAGTGTGAACTGGAGTTTTCTTGGATCCATGAAAGAATTTGCTTTTGGAGAATGCAGGCATCGATCCCACTACCTCACGCATGCTAAGCATTTGAGCTAATTCCCCAGCCGTTTGGAATTTCCGCAAGAAGCAACCTAGAGGGTCCAGTCTTGTCAGGCTATGCTGTTGGTGGACTTGTTTGTTTACATGCCAGCACTTGCAGAGGCTTGGTGCATTTCCACAATTGAGCAAAATACCAAATGGCGGGTTAGCTCAGTTGGTTAGAGTGTGATGCTAATAACGCCAAGGTCATGGGTTCGATCCCTGTACTGGTTATGATGTACATTTTGAGTGTCAAAATTGTGAGTCACATGCATGTGAATTGTCAAGGGTGCCACAGAATTTTGTTTACCTCTGAATCAGAAGACTGACTATACCGGCACACTTTACAGTGACAAAACAAGGGTTAAAGATCTAAATTCACCTTTAGTGAATTGCCGAAATAGCTCAGTTGGGAGAGCGTTCATCTGACATTTTGACATCAGTGTTACAGGAAAGTTGCTTGTCATTGTTACATGACAGTAGGTTGTCGTAAGACAAGGCTGCATGAAGTGTGAACTGGAGCTTTCTTGGATCCACAAAAAAAAATGTTTTTGGGGAATGCGGGCATCGATCCCACTACCTATATCATGCTAAGCAAACACAATACCAATTGATCAAATTCCCCAGCTGTTTGGAATTGCCACAAGGAGCAACCAAGAGTGTCCAGTCTTGTCAGGCTATGCTGTTGGTGGACTTGTTAGTTTGTGCTCCAGCACTTGCAGAGGCACGGTGCATCTCAACAACTGTGCTCTGTAGCCAGCGGCCGGTTAGCTCAGTTGGTTAGAGTGTGTGATACGCTGCTCTCTGAAAGTAAGTAATGTCTTTCTTTTTCATCTGACATTGTGACATCAGTGTTACATGAGAGTTTCTTGGCATTGTTACATGACAGTTTCTTGTCATTGTTTACATGACAGTAGGTTGTCGTAAGACAAGGCTGCATGAAGTGTGAACTGGAGTTTTCTTGGATCCTTGAAAGAATTTGCTTTTGGAGAATGCAGGCATCGATCCCACTACCTCACGCATGCAAAGCATTTGAGCTAATTCCCCAGCCGTTTGGAATTTCCGCAAGAAGCAACCTAGAGGGTCCAGTCTTGTCAGGCTATGCTGTTGGTGGACTTGTTTGTTTACGTGCCAGCACTTGCAGAGGCTCGGTGCATTTCAACAATTGAGCAAGATAGCAAATGGCCGGTTAGCTCAGTTGGTTAGAGTGTGGTGCTAATAACGCCAAGGTCATGGGTTCGATCCCAGTACTGGTTATGATGTACATTTTGACTGTCAAAATTGTGAGTCACATGCATGTGAATTGTCAAGGGTGCCACAGAAATAAAATTAGTGAGTTGCCGAAATAGCTCAGTTGGGAGAGCGTTAGACTGAAGATCTAAAGGTTCCTGGTTCGATCCTGGGTTTCGGGATTTGTTCTTTCTTCATGCTCTGGCTTCAAGGAAACTATCCACTGCTTTGTTTGTGGGCCTCAATGGTGTGTGCTACGCTGCTCCTCTGAAAGTAAGTAATGTCTTTCTTTTTCATCTGACATTGTGACATCTTGTCATTTTTACATGACAGTTTCTTGTCATTGTTTACATGACAGTAGGTTGTCGTAAGACAAGGCTGCATGAAGTGTGAACTGGAGTTTTCTTGGATCCATGAAAGAATATGCTTTTGGAGAATGCAGGAATCGATCCCACTACCTCACGCATGCAAAGCATTTGAGCTAATTCCCCAGCCGTTTGGAATTTCCGCAAGAAGCAACCTAGAGGGTCCAGTCTTGTCAGGCTATGCTGTTGGTGGACTTGTTTGTTTACATGCCAGCACTTGCAGAGGCTAGGTGCATTTCCACAATTTAGCAAAATACCAAAAGGAGGGTTAGCTCAGTTGGTTAGAGTGTGATGCTGATAATGCCAAGGTCATGGGTTCGATCCCTGTACTGGTTATGATGTACATTTTGAGTGTCAAAATTGTGAGTCACATGCATGTGAATTGTCAAGGGTGCCACAGAAATACATTTAGTGGATTGCCGAAATAGCTCAGTTGGGAGAGCGTTAGACTGAAGATCTAAAGGTCCCTGGTTCGATCCCGGGTTTCGGCATTCGTATTTGTTCTTTCTTCATGCTCTGGCTTCAAGGAAACTATCCACAGCTTTGTTTGTGGTCCTCAATGGTGTGTGCTACGCTGCTCCTCTGAAAGTAAGTAATTTCTTGCTTTTTCATCTGACATTTTGACATCAGTGTTACAGGAAAGTTGCTTGTCATTGTTACATGACAGTAGGTTGTCGTAAGACTGCATGAAGTGTGAACTGGAGTTTTCTTGGATCCATGAAAGAATTTGCTTTTGGAGAATGCAGGCATCGATCCCACTACCTCACGCATGCTAAGCATTTGAGCTAATTCCCCAGCCGTTTGGAATTTCCGCAAGAAGCAACCTAGAGGGTCCAGTCTTGTCAGGCTATGCTGTTGGTGGACTTGTTTGTTTACATGCCAGCACATGCAGAGGCTTGGTGCATTTCCCCAATTGAGCAAAATACCAAATGGTGGGTTAGCTCAGTTGGTTAGAGTGTGATGCTAATAACGCCAAGGTCATGGGTTCGATCCCTGTACTGGTTATGATGTACATTTTGAGTGTCAAAATTGTGAGTCACATGCATGTGAATTGTCAAGGGTGCCACAGAATTTTGTTTACCTCTGAATCAGAAGACTGACTATACCGGCACACTTTACAGTGACAAAACAAGGGTTATACCTTTAGTGAATTGCCGAAATAGCTCAGTTGGGACAGCGTTCATCTGACATTTTGACATCAGTGTTACAGGAAAGTTGCTTGTCATTGTTACATGACAGTAGGTTGTCGTAAGACAAGGCTGCATGAAGTGTGAACTGGAGCTTTCTTGGATCCACAAAAAAAAATGTTTTTGGGGAATGCGGGCATCGATCCCACTACCTATAGCATGCTAAGCAAACACAATACCAATTGATCAAATTCCCCAGCTGTTTGGAATTGCCACAAGGAGCAACCAAGAGTGTCCAGTCTTGTCAGGCTATGCTGTTGGTGGACTTGTTAGTTTGTGCTCCAGCACTTGCAGAGGCTCGGTGCATCTCAACAACTGTGCTCTGTAGCCAGCGGCCGGTTAGCTCAGTTGGTTAGAGTGTGTGATACGCTGCTCTCTGAAAGTAAGTAATGTCTTTCTTTTTCATCTGACATTGTGACATCAGTGTTACATGAGAGTTTCTTGGCATTGTTACATGACAGTTTCTTGTCATTGTTTACATGACAGTAGGTTGTCGTAAGACAAGGCTGCATGAAGTGTGAACTGGAGTTTTCTTGGATCCTTGAAAGAATTTGCTTTTGGAGAATGCAGGCATCGATCCCACTACCTCACGCATGCAAAGCATTTGAGCTAATTCCCCAGCCGTTTGGAATTTCTGCAAGAAGCAACCTAGAGGGTCCAATCTTGTCAGGCTATGCTGTTGGTGGACTTGTTTGTTTACGTGCCAGCACTTGCAGAGGCTCGGTGCATTTCAACAATTGAGCAAGATAGCAAATGGCCGGTTAGCTCAGTTGGTTAGAGTGTGGTGTTAATAACGCCAAGGTCATGGGTTCGATCCCAGTACTGGTTATGATGTACATTTTGAGTGTCAAAATTGTGAGTCACATGCATGTGAATTGTCAAGGGTGCCACAGAAATAAAATTAGTGAGTTGCCGAAATAGCTCAGTTGGGAGAGCGTTAGACTGAAGATCTAAAGGTCTCTGGTTCGATCCTGGGTTTCGGGATTTGTTCTTTCTTCATGCTCTGGCTTCAAGGAAACTATCCACTGCTTTGTTTGTGGGCCTCAATGGTGTGTGCTACGCTGCTCCTCTGAAAGTAAGTAATTTCTTGCTTTTTCATCTGACATTTTGACATCAGTGTTACAGGAAAGTTGCTTGTCATTGTTACATGACAGTAGGTTGTCGTAAGACGAGGCTGCATGAAGTGTGAACTGGAGCTTTCTTGGATCCACAAAAAAAATTGTTTTTGGGGAATGCGTGCATCGATCCCACTACTTACAGCATGCTAAGCAAACACAATACCAATTGATCAAATTCCCCAGCTGTTTGGAATTGCCACAAGGAGCAACCAAGAGTGTCCAGTCTTGTCAGGCTATGCTGTTGGTGAACTTGTTAGTTTGTGCTCCAGCACTTGCAGAGGCTCGTTGCATCTCAACAACTGTGCTCTGTAGCCAGCGGCCGGTTAGCTCAGTTGGTTAGAGTGTGTGATACGCTGCTCTCTGAAAGTAAGTAATGTCTTTCTTTTTCATCTGACAATGTGACATCAGTGTTACGTGAGAGTTTCTTGTCATTGTTTCATGACAGTTTCTTGTCATTGTTTACATGACAGTAGGTTGTCGTAAGACAAGGCTGCATGAAGTGTGAACTAGAGTTTTCTTGGATCCATGAAAGAATTTGCTTTTGGAGAATGCAGGCATCGATCCCACTACCTCACGCATGCTAAGCATTTGAGCTAATTCCCCAGCCGTTTGGAATTTCCGCAAGAAGCAACCTAAAGGGTCCAGTCTTGTCAGGCTATGCTCTTGGTGGACTTGTTTGTTTACGTGCCAGCACTTGCAGAGGCTCGGTGCATTTCCACAATTGAGCAAAATACCAAATGGCTGGTTAGCTCAGTAGGTTAGAGTGTGATGCTAATAATGCCAAGGTCATGGGTTCGATCCCTGTACTGGTTATGATGTACATTTTGAGTGTCAAAATTGTGAGTCACATGCATGTGAATTGTCAAGGGTGAAAAAAAATGTGTGAATTGCCGAAATAGCTCAGTTGGGAGAGCGTTAGACTGAAGATCTAAAGGTCCCTGGTTCGATCCCGGGTTTCGGCATTTGTATTTGTTCTTTCTTCATGCTCTGGCTTCAAGGAAACTATCCACAGCTTTGTTTGTGGGCCTCAATGGTGTGTGCTACGCTGCTCCTCTGAAAGTAAGTAATTTCTTGCTTTTTCATCTGACATTTTGACATCAGTGTTACAGGAAAGTTGCTTGTCATTGTTACATGACAGTAGGTTGTCGTAAGACAAGGCTGCATGAAGTGTGAACTGGAGCTTTCTTGGATCCACAAAAAAAATAGTTTTTGGGGAATGCGGGCATCGATCCCACTACCTACAGCATGCTAAGCAAACACAATACCAATTGATCAAATTCCCCAGCTGTTTGGGATTGCCACAAGGAGCAACCAAGAGTGTCCAGTCTTGTCAGGCTATGCTGTTGGTGGACTTGTTAGTTTGTGCTCCAGCACTTGCAGAGGCTCGGTGCATCTCAACAACTGTGCTCTGTATCCAGCGGCCGGTTAGCTCAGTTGGTTAGAGTGTGTGATACGCTGCTCTCTGAAAGTAAGTAATGTCTTTCTTTTTCATCTGACATTGTGACATCAGGGTTACATGAGAGTTTCTTGTCATTTTTACATGACAGTTTCTTGTCATTGTTTACATGACAGTAGGTTGTCGTAAGACAAGGCTGCATGAAGTGTGAACTGGAGTTTTCTTGGATCCATGTAAGGGAATACCCCCCTGAATTGGACAAAAATGAATGGCAAGATATTGGCATTGGACAAACCATATACACGATGTCCAATACCACCCAAAGCGGCGTTGATTCGTGCAAAGTATATGGCAAATGCCATATGGCAATTGCCAATTGTAACACCTCAAAAATCCAACAGGGGGCGAGTGCGCTCCACCGGGGTTTTTCATGTTGGAAATGCAACCCAAGTCAACATCCAAAAGCAAAATTTTGAAAAAATGATTTTTTTTCCCAAAACTTATCACCCCTTAAAAAAGTGCTTTCTGGGCCGTTTTTCGAAATTCTTTCGCTTTTTTTGTCAATTACACATGTTTAAGAACTGTATGAATATACTTTTGTCCAATTTTGATATCACATTTTTTTTTTAAATTACATGCGCATAAGGCATATGTTTTGTCCATTTGCAATATGATTTCATAGGAAGTCAAAAGTCAAAAATGTCAAAATTTGGTAAAAAAACTTCACACATCCTTAAAAAAGTGCTTTCTGGACCGTTTTTCAAAATTCTTTCAATTTTTATGTCAATTACACATGTATAAGAACTTTATCAACATACTTTAGTCATACTTTATTATCATTTTTTTTTTTTTTTTTTACTTGTGCATAAGGCATATGTTTTCTCCATTTGGAATATGATTTCATAGGAAGTCAAAAGTCAAAATTAAAAAATGTCAAAATTTGGTAAAAAACTTCACACATCCTTAAAAAAGTGCTTTCTGGAGCGCTTTTTCAAAATTCTTTCGAATTTTGTGTCAATTACACACGTATAAGAACTGTATCAACATACTTTATTCGTATTTTATTATCATAATTTTTTTTTTTTTTTTTTACTTGTGCATAAGGCATATGTTTTGTCCATTTGCAATATGATTTAATAGGATGTCAAAAGTCGAAAATGTGATTTTTTTTTTAAACTTTAAAAACTAAAAAAAGTGCTTTCTGGACCGTTTTTCGAAATTGTTTCGATTTTAAGACAATTAATCATGTGTAAGAAGTGTATGAATATACTTTTGTAAAATGTTTTATCATAATTTTATTTTTTTTACTTGTGCATAAGGAATATGATTTGTCCATTTGCAATATGATTTCACAGGAAGTCAAAAGTCAAAGTCAAAAGTCAATTTTTTTGGGGGCCAAAATTGACTGAACTGATGAACTCGGGACGGCCGGGCAGTGATAGTTGTTCATTTCCATCACTCGTTGTGTTGATTTCATCATGTCCATTTGGTGATGTTTTTTCACTATAGAATCATATTGCAAATGCGCGTGCAACTGGTAACCGGAAAAAAAATGATGATTTCATTATGTCCATTTGTTTATGTTTCCATTTGTTTATTTTCAAAGTCACTGTGCATTTGCAATATGTTTTAATGGGCAGGTACCATCACGAATTTGTCATGCTCAAAATTCAAACTATACTTTGCTCAAACTATACCTTTGTCAACTTGTATTATCATATTTTTTTTTTGTTTTACTTGTGCATAAGGCATATGTTTTGTCCATTTGCAATATGATATCATAGGAAGTCAAAAGTCAAAGTCAAAAGTAACGATTTTCCTCCGTGCAACTGGTGATCTGAAATGTGCAACTGGTGATCTGAAATGTGCAACTGGTAACCCCCCCAAAAAAATTGGATTCTATGTTTCCTTACTTTTTCAAAGTCACTGTGCATTTGCAATATGTTTTAATGGGCAGGTACCATCACGAATTTGTCATGCTATAAAAATCCTGCAGGAATGTGAAATTGACTGGCCGGATGAACTCGGGATGGCTTTGCAGTGATTCTGGGTCATCTCAATCGCTCGTTTGGGTTGATTTCAGAATGTCGCTTTTGGTGATGTTTTTTCACTATAGAATCATATTGCAAATGCACGTGCAACTGGTCACACAAAAAAAAAAAAAAAAAAATTTTTTGTTTATGTTTCCTTACTTTTTCAAAGTCACTGTGCATTTGCAATATGTTTTAATGGGCAGGTACCATCACGAATTTGTCATGCTATAAAAATCCTGCAGGAATGTGAAATTGACTGGCCGGATGAACTCGGGATGGCTTTGCAGTGATTCTGGGTCATCTCAATCGCTCGTTTGGGTTGATTTCAGAATGTCGCTTTTGGTGATGTTTTTTCACTATAGAATCATATTTCAAATGCACGTGCAACTGGTCACCCAAAAAAAAAAAAAAATTTTTTTTTTGTTTATGTTTCCTTACGTTTTCAAAGTCACTGTGCATTTGCAATATGTTTCAATGGGCAGGTACCATCACGAATCGGTCATGCTACAAAAATCCTGCAGGAATGTGAAATTGACTGGCCCGATGAACTCGGGATGGCTTTGCAGTGATTCTGGTTCATCTCAATCGCTCGTTAGAGTAGATTTCAGAATGTCGCATTTGGTGATGTTTTTTCACTATAGAATCATATTGCAAATGCACGTGCAACTGGTCACCCAAAAATAAAAAAAAATTGTTTATGTTTCCTTACTTTTTCAAAGTCACTGTGCATTTGCAATATGTTTTAATGGGCAGGTACCATCACCAATTGGTCATGCTATAAAAATCCTGCAGGAATGTGAAATTGACTGGCCCGATGAACTCGGGATGGCTTTGCAGTGATTCTGGTTCATCTCAATCGCTCGTTAGGGTTGATTTCAGAATGTCGCTTTTGGTGATGGTACCTCACTGTTTAAACATATTGCAAATGTACAAGAGTCAAGTGGACAAGAGTCCATCAGTCAATTAGATATCATTCTGACACCAAACTGATACAAACTGACACCAAACCCACTTTTTCCAACTCGTTTAGTAGCCAACTATTACATACTTCAGAGCTGGCCCAAAATTCACAACGCCTTCGGTTCAAACCATAAAAAAACCATAAAACACGTAGTTACGTTCTAGCTGCGGGTCCATTTCTTATGTTATGTGTTAGCCTAGCTGAGGCGACCCCGAATCCCAAGTTTCGGCTCGATAGGTCATTTGGTGTCCGAGAAAAACCCTAATTGGTGCTGAAAATCCACTTTTTTCCATGCCTTGCTACAGGGTCCTTGAACGAGCTATCGGACAGAAACGTTGGGGTCCGTCTCTATGGGCCGAGCCGGTTTCAATGCACCTAGCCTTGCATCTCTGAGACTTTTCTAAACGTCGTCATTTTCGTAATGGTCAAAATGAATTGAAGGTATTGCAAATGTACGAGGCTGTTTCTCCGTCCGAGAACCGTCTAGAGCCACGTAACTCACCACGTACCATCGACCGGAGGTCTAGAACAGGTTTCTAAAGTTTCGGAACTCTAGGTCTGACGGTTCTTTTTTAGCTCCAACAAAGCTAACTATTGCAGCCACTGTCTGTCTCTACGCACCCCAATACGTCCCTCCATCCAAGTTGTGTTTTAGTGTGATTTTTTTTTCCTTTGATTTTTTGGGGGAAAAATGACTGATTTACAGTTCATGGGGGTTGCCTAATCACATATATGAAGTTTTGGACAGATCTGACTTTTTTAACCCTTCGAAACAGCCCCTGAGACACCAATTATGGCACTTCCGGTTGGCACAGGAAGCTATAAATCAACACATATCCTCATTGGGGTATGCTGTTACAGAATCCTGAGTTTTAAGTCCTTACGTTAAGAATTGACTGATTTACACAGGGTTGAATGCACTATGTCTATCAAACTGCAGACAGGGTATGGGTAAACACTTTTAGGGTGATTTTAACCACTTCCGGTTGGTCCAGGAAGCTTAGAATCAACACAGGTAGACCTCATAGTGGCCTGATGGACTGGTACCGAAGACAGGTTCATACGGCATTCATAACCCATATAGACTTCAGGTTGAAATTAGGGGTGCAGGCAATGTATTCCTATGGGGAGAGATGACACTGTAATCTGTGAGATCAAAAAACACTGTTTTACTGTTAAGGGTTAATGCCACACGGTCAAGGTTAGGCTTGCACGGATCGAGAGGACCTTAGGAACATTCCTGTGGTGGAATTTGTCTTCTCACCCTAACGGTTCTCTCACTCTCACCCAAAATCAAATGACATTGTGGGGCAGGCTACATTTTGGGCCTACTTTCTAATGGTCGCTGCGCCTAGACCGAGCGAGCTACGGTCAAGAGGGATATCTCGTTGAACTCGGCACGGCCTAGGGATTATGGTAATGCCATTTCCTGCTCTCTGTGTCTTTAAGCACCACACTTTATCACTCCATCCTTCCTGTGTGTGTGTGAGGGAGGTTTTCTTTGACATCTGTTGGGAGAAATGACTGATTTACAGTTCAGAAGGGTTACCTAGTCACACATATGACATTTTGGAGAGATCAGACTTTTTTAACCCCTCGAAACAGCCCCTGAGACACCAATTATGGCACTTCCGGTTGGCACAGGAAGCTATAAGTTAACACATATCCTCATTGGGGTATGCTTTTACATAATCCTGAGTTTTAAGTCTTTACGTTAAGAACTGAGTTATTTACGGAGGGTTTAGTATGTGTGTGTTATTTCAGAAAATCATAGAAAATCACAGAAATCTCGCAGAGCTCCGCAGCACACTTTAAAAAGATTCGTATGAACACCCTGCAACTGGATCTGTAACCGTTGAAAAAAAAAAAGCCTATTTGTGACCATCAACAAGTTGTCATTGTTCCGTTTCTCTTAAATGACGATAGATAAATGGCTGGTTCTTTTTTTATTGACACCGGAGGCTCCTTGACTTTGACCTGAAGTGGAAAAATAATTTCTCTACTTCCATTTTGGACCTTTAATCCCAGAAAAACGGCCATAACTCAAAAACCGTTGAGGCCAAGACACCATCTTGTTCGGGGCCAACTGCCCATTATGCCAAACCTACGCTCACCAAGTTTCGGCTTCGAAATATTTTCCGTTTTCGAGATAAGGCCCCGTCGTGATTCGTGATGTTTTGCCAAATTGCCATATGATTCCGTATGCCCTCTTGTGGGAATTTCCGGGATAGCGGAAAAATGGTCCAAAACTTGTTTATTTTATAAAACGGAAACCGAATGTCCGACAAAGTTCATTTGATGACTTCCCGGTAGGTCTGGCCCTACCGCACGGGCCGACGCCGACCGCAAATTTTACAAATGTTTTCGGACGTCTAGTAAGGGACCGTACATTTGCAATATGGACTTTTTCACTGATCATACACGAAATGCCGAAATGTTCCCTTATGTATGAAAGAATTTGCTTTTGGAGAATGCAGGCATCGATCCCACTACCTCACGCATGCTAAGCATTTGAGCTAATTCCCCAGCCGTTTGGAATTTCCGCAAGAAGCAACCTAGAGGGTCCAGTCTTGTCAGGCTATGCTGTTGGTGGACTTGTTTGTTTACGTGCCAGCACTTGCAGAGGCTCGGTGCATTTCCACAATTGAGCAAAATACCAAAAGGCCGGTTAGCTCAGTTGGTTAGAGTGTGATGCTAATAACGCCAAGGTCATGGGTTCGATCCCTGTACTGGTTATGATGTACATTTTGAGTGTCAAAATTGTGAGTCACATGCATGTGAATTGTCAAGGGTGCCACAGAAATACATTTAGTGAATTGCCGAAATAGCTCAGTTGGGAGAGCGTTAGACTGAAGATCTAAAGGTCCCTGGTTAGGTCCCTGGTTCGATCCCTGGTTTCGGCATTTGTGTTTGTTCTTTCTTCATGCTCTGGCTTCAAGGAAACTATCCACAGCTTTGTTTGTGGGCCTCAATGGTGTGTGCTACGCTGCTCCTCTGAAAGTAAGTAATTTCTTGCTTTTTCATCTGACATTTTGACATCAGTGTTACAGGAAAGTTGCTTGTCATTGTTACATGACAGTAGGTTGTCGTAAGACAAGGCTGCATGAAGTGTGAACTGGAGTTTTCTTGGATCCATGAAAGAATATGCTTTTGGAGAATGCAGGAATCGATCCCACTACCTCACGCATGCAAAGCATTTGAGCTAATTCCCCAGCCGTTTGGAATTTCCGCAAGAAGCAACCTAGAGGGTCCAGTCTTGTCAGGCTATGCTGTTGGTGGACTTGTTTGTTTACATGCCAGCACTTGCAGAGGCTAGGTGCATTTCCACAATTTAGCAAAATACCAAAAGGAGGGTTAGCTCAGTTGGTTAGAGTGTGATGCTGATAATGCCAAGGTCATGGGTTCGATCCCTGTACTGGTTATGATGTACATTTTGAGTGTCAAAATTGTGAGTCACATGCATGTGAATTGTCAAGGGTGCCACAGAAATACATTTAGTGGATTGCCGAAATAGCTCAGTTGGGAGAGCGTTAGACTGAAGATCTGAAGGTCCCTGGTTCGATCCCGGGTTTCGGCATTCGTATTTGTTCTTTCTTCATGCTCTGGCTTCAAGGAAACTATCCACAGCTTTGTTTGTGGGCCTCAATGGTGTGTGCTACGCTGCTCCTCTGAAAGTAAGTAATTTCTTGCTTTTTCATCTGACATTTTGACATCAGTGTTACAGGAAAGTTGCTTGTCATTGTTACATGACAGTAGGTTGTCGTAAGACTGCATGAAGTGTGAACTGGAGTTTTCTTGGATCCATGAAAGAATTTGCTTTTGGAGAATGCAGGCATCGATCCCACTACCTCACGCATGCTAAGCATTTGAGCTAATTCCCCAGCCGTTTGGAATTTCCGCAATAAGCAACCTAGAGGGTCCAGTCTTGTCAGGCTATGCTGTTGGTGGACTTGTTTGTTTACATGCCAGCACTTGCAGAGGCTTGGTGCATTTCCACAATTGAGCAAAATACAAAATGGCGGGTTAGCTCAGTTGGTTAGAGTGTGATGCTAATAACGCCAAGGTCATGGGTTAGATCCCTGTACTGGTTATGATGTACATTTTGAGTGTCAAAATTGTGAGTCACATGCATGTGAATTGTCAAGGGTGCCACAGAAATACATTTAGTGAATTGCCGAAATAGCTCAGTTGGGAGAGCGTTAGACTGAAGATCTAAAGGTCCCTGGTTAGGTCCCTGGTTCGATCCCTGGTTTCGGCATTTGTGTTTGTTCTTTCTTCATGCTCTGGCTTCAAGGAAACTATCCACAGCTTTGTTTGTGGGCCTCAATGGTGTGTGCTACGCTGCTCCTCTGAAAGTAAGTAATTTCTTGCTTTTTCATCTGACATTTTGACATCAGTGTTACAGGAAAGTTGCTTGTCATTGTTACAAGGCTGCATGAAGTGTGAACTGGAGCTTTCTTGGATCCACAAAAAAAAATTGTTTTTGGGGAATGCGTGCATCGATCCCACTACCTACAGCATGCTAAGCAAACACAATACCAATTGATCAAATTCCCCAGCTGTTTGGAATTGCCACAAGGAGCAACCAAGAGTGTCCAGTCTTGTCAGGCTATGCTGTTGGTGGACTTGTTAGTTTGTGCTCCAGCACTTGCAGAGGCTCGTTGCATCTCAACAACTGTGCTCTGTAGCCAGCGGCCGGTTAGCTCAGTTGGTTAGAGTGTGTGATACGCTGCTGTCTGAAAGTAAGTAATGTCTTTCTTTTTCATCTGACATTGTGACATCAGTGTTACATGAGAGTTTTTTGTCATTGTTACATGACAGTTTCTTGTCATTGTTTACATGACAGTAGGTTGTCGTAAGACAAGGCTGCATGAAGTGTGAACTAGAGTTTTCTTGGATCCATGAAAGAATTTACTTTTGGAGAATGCAGGCATCGATCCCACTACCTCACGCATGCTAAGCATTTGAGCTAATTCCCCAGCCGTTTGGAATTTCCGCAAGAAGCAACCTAGAGGGTCCAGTCTTGTCAGGCTATGCTCTTGGTGGACTTGTTTGTTTACGTGCCAGCACTTGCAGAGGCTCGGTGCATTTCAACAATTGAGCAAAATAGCAAATGGCCGGTTAGCTCAGTTGGTTAGAGTGTGGTGCTAATAACGCCAAGGTCATGGGTTCGATACCCGTACTGGCTATGATATACATTTTGAGTGTCAAAATTGTGAGTCACATGCATGTGAATTGTCAAGGGTGAAAAAAAATTACTGAATTGCCGAAATAGCTCAGTTGGGAGAGCGTTAGACTGAAGATCTAAAGGTCCCTGGTTCGATCCCGGGTTTCGGCATTTGTATTTGTTCTTTCTTCATGCTCTGGCTTCAAGGAAACTATCCACAGCTTTGTTTGTGGGCCTCAATGGTGTGTGCTACGCTGCTCCTCTGAAAGTAAGTAATTTCTTGCTTTTTCATCTGACATTTTGACATCAGTGTTACAGGAAAGTTGCTTGTCATTGTTACATGACAGTAGGTTGTCGTAAGACAAGGCTGCATGAAGTGTGAACTGGAGCTTTCTTGGATCCACAAAAAAAATAGTTTTTGGGGAATGCGGGCATCGATCCCACTACCTACAGCATGCTAAGCAAACACAATACCAATTGATCAAATTCCCCAGCTGTTTGGGATTGCCACAAGGAGCAACCAAGAGTGTCCAGTCTTGTCAGGCTATGCTGTTGGTGGACTTGTTAGTTTGTGCTCCAGCACTTGCAGAGGCTCGGTGCATCTCAACAACTGTGCTCTGTAGCCAGCGGCCGGTTAGCTCAGTTGGTTAGAGTGTGTGATACGCTGCTCTCTGAAAGTAAGTAATGTCTTTCTTTTTCATCTGACATTGTGACATCAGGGTTACATGAGAGTTTCTTGTCATTGTTACATGACAGTTTCTTGTCATTGTTTACATGACAGTAGGTTGTCGTAAGACAAGGCTGCATGAAGCACTTGCAGAGGCTCGGTGCATTTCAACAATAATAACAATAAGTAATTTCTTGCTTTTTCATCTGACATTTTGACATCAGTGTTACAGGAAAGTTGCTTGTCATTGTTACATGACAGTAGGTTGTTGTAAGACGAGGCTGCATGAAGTGTGAACTGGAGCTTTCTTGGATCGACATAAAAAAATGTTTTTGGGGAATGCGGGCATCGATCCCACTACCTATAGCATGCTAAGCAAACACAATACCAATTGATCAAATTCCCCAGCTGTTTGGAATTGCCACAAGGAGCAACCAAGAGTGTCCAGTCTTGTCAGGCTATGCTGTTGGTGGACTTGTTAGTTTGTGCTCCAGCACTTGCAGAGGCTCGGTGCATCTCAACAACTGTGCTCTGTAGCCAGCGGCCGGTTAGCTCAGTTGGTTAGAGTGTGTGATACGCTGCTCTCTGAAAGTAAGTAATGTCTTTCTTTTTCATCTGACATTGTGACATCATTGTTACATGAGAGTTTCTTGGCATTGTTACATGACAGTTTCTTGTCATTGTTTACATGACAGTAGGTTGTCGTAAGACAAGGCTGCATGAAGTGTGAACTGGAGTTTTCTTGGATCCTTGAAAGAATTTGCTTTTGGAGAATGCAGGCATCGATCCCACTACCTCACGCATGCAAAGCATTTGAGCTAATTCCCCAGCCGTTTGGAATTTCCGCAAGAAGCAACCTAGAGGGTCCAGTCTTGTCAGGCTATGCTGTTGGTGGACTTGTTTGTTTACGTGCCAGCACTTGCAGAGGCTCGGTGCATTTCAACAATTGAGCAAAATAGCAAATGGCCGGTTAGCTCAGTTGGTTAGAGTGTGGTGCTAATAACGCCAAGGTCATGGGTTCGATCCCCGTACTGGTTATGATGTACATTTTGAGTGTCAAAATTGTGAGTCACATGCATGTGAATTGTCAAGGGTGCCACAGAAATAAAGTTAGTGAGTTGCCGAAATAGCTCAGTTGGGAGAGACTGAAGATCTAAAGGTCCCTGGTTCGATCCCGGGTTTCGGGATTTGTTCTTTCTTCATGCTCTGGCTTCAAGGAAACTATCCACTGCTTTGTTTGTGGGCCTCAATGGTGTGTGCTACGCTGCTCCTCTGAAAGTAAGTAATTTCTTGCTTTTTCATCTGACATTTTGACATCAGTGTTACAGGAAAGTTGCTTGTCATTGTTACATGACAGTAGGTTGTCGTAAGACGAGGCTGCATGAAGTGTGAACTGGAGCTTTCTTGGATCCACAAAAAAAAATGTTTTTGGGGAATGCGTGCATCGATCCCACTACCTACAGCATGCTAAGCAAACACAATACCAATTGATCAAATTCCCCAGCTGTTTGGAATTGCCACAAGGAGCAACCAAGAGTGTCCAGTCTTGTCAGGCTATGCTGTTGGTGGACTTGTTAGTTTGTGCTCCAGCACTTGCAGAGGCTCGGTGCATCTCAACAACTGTGCTCTGTAGCCAGCGGCCGGTTAGCTCAGTTGGTTAGAGTGTGTGATACGCTGCTCTCTGAAAGTAAGTAATGTCTTTCTTTTTCATCTGACATTGTGACATCAGGGTTACATGAGAGTTTCTTGTCATTGTTACATGACAGTTTCTTGTCATTGTTTACATGACAGTAGGTTGTCGTAAGACAAGGCTGCATGAAGTGTGAACTGAAGTTTGCTTGGATCCATGAAAGAATATGCTTTTGGAGAACGCAGGCATCGATCCCACTACCTCACGCATGCTAAGCATTTGAGCTAATTCCCCAGCCGTTTGGAATTTCCGCAAGAAGCAACCTAGAGGGTCCAGTCTTGTCAGGCTATGCTGTTGGTGGACTTGTTTGTTTACGTGCCAGCACTTGCAGAGGCTCGGTGCATTTCCACAATTGAGCAAAATACCAAAAGGCCAGTTAGCTCAGTTGGTTAGAGTGTGATGCTAATAAGGCCAAGGTCATGGGTTCGATCCCCGTACTGGTTATGATGTACATTTTGAGTGTCAAAATTGTGAGTCACATGCATGTGAATTGTCAAGGGTGCCACAGAAATACATTTAATGAATTGCCGAAATAGCTCAGTTGGGAGAGCGTTAGACTGAAGATCTGAAGGTCTCTGGTTCGATCCCGGGTTTCGGCATTTGTTCTTTCTTCATGCTCTGGCTTCAAGGAAACTATCCACAGCTTTATTTGTGGGCCTCAATGGTGTGTGCTACGCTGCTCCTCTGAAAGTAAGTAATGTCTTTCTTTTTCATCTGACATTGTGACATCAGTGTTACATGAGAGTTTCTTGTCATTGTTACATGACAGTTTCTTGTCATTGTTTACATGACAGTAGGTTGTCGTAAGACAAGGCTGCATGAA
Source organism: Oncorhynchus clarkii lewisi (assembly GCF_045791955.1). Taxonomy (NCBI): domain Eukaryota; kingdom Metazoa; phylum Chordata; class Actinopteri; order Salmoniformes; family Salmonidae; genus Oncorhynchus; species Oncorhynchus clarkii. Next base: position 85,364 of record NW_027261100.1, read on the forward strand.
GTGTGAACTGGAGTTTGCTTGGATCCATGAAAGAATATGCTTTTGGAGAACGCAGGCATCGATCCCACTACCTCACGCATGCTAAGCATTTGAGCTAATTCCCCAGCCGTTTGGAATTTCCGCAAGAAGCAACCTAGAGGGTCCAGTCTTGTCAGGCTATGCTGTTGGTGGACTTGTTTGTTTACGTGCCAGCACTTGCAGAGGCTCGGTGCATTTCCACAATTGAGCAAAATACCAAAAGGCCAGTTAGCTCAGTTGGTTAGAGTGTGATGCTAATAAGGCCAAGGTCATGGGTTCGATCCCCGTACTGGTTATGATGTACATTTTGAGTGTCAAAATTGTGAGTCACATGCATGTGAATTGTCAAGGGTGCCACAGAAATACATTTAATGAATTGCCGAAATAGCTCAGTTGGGAGAGCGTTAGACTGAAGATCTGAAGGTCCCTGGTTCGATCCCGGGTTTCGGCATTTGTTCTTTCTTCATGCTCTGGCTTCAAGGAAACTATCCACAGCTTTGTTTGTGGGCCTCAATGGTGTGTGCTACGCTGCTCCTCTGAAAGTAAGTAATTTCTTGCTTTTTCATCTGACATTTTGACATCAGTGTTACAGGAAAGTTGCTTGTCATTGTTACATGACAGTAGGTTGTCGTAAGACAAGGCTGCATGAAGTGTGAACTGGAGCTTTCTTGGATCCAAAAAAAAAATAGTTTTTGGGGAATGCGGGCATCGATCCCACTACCTACAGCATGCTAAGCAAACACAATACCAATTGATCAAATTCCCCAGCTGTTTGGGATTGCCACAAGGAGCAACCAAGAGTGTCCAGTCTTGTCAGGCTATGCTGTTGGTGGACTTGTTAGTTTGTGCTCCAGCACTTGCAGAGGCTCGGTGCATCTCAAAAACTGTGCTCTGTAGCCAGCGGCCGGTTAGCTCAGTTGGTTAGAGTGTGTGATACGCTGCTCTCTGAAAGTAAGTAATGTCTTTCTTTTTCATCTGACATTGTGACATCAGGGTTACATGAGAGTTTCTTGTCATTGTTACATGACAGTTTCTTGTCATTGTTTACATGACAGTAGGTTGTCGTAAGACAAGGCTGCATGAAGTGTGAACTGGAGTTTTCTTGGATCCATGAAAGAATTTGCTTTTGGAGAATGCAGGCATCGATCCCACTACCTCACGCATGCAAAGCATTTGAGCTAATTCCCCAGCCGTTTGGAATTTCCGCAAGAAGCAACCTAGAGGGTCCAGTCTTGTCAGGCTATGCTTTTGGTGGACTTGTTTGTTTACGTGCCAGCACTTGCAGAGGCTCGGTGCATTTCAACAATTGAGCAAAATAGCAAATGACCGGTTAGCTCAGTTGGTTAGAGTGTGGTGCTAATAACTCCAAGGTCATGGGTTTGATCCCCGTACTGGCTATGTAGTACATTTTGAGTGTCAAAATTGTGAGTCACATGCATGTGAAATGTCAAGGGTGCCACAGAAATAAAATTAGTGAATTGCCGAAATAGCTCAGTTGGGAGAGCGTTAGACTGAAGATCTAAAGGTCCCTGGTTCGATCCCGGGTTTCGGCATTTGTATTTGTTCTTTCTTCATGCTCTGGCTTCAAGGAAACTTTCCACAGCTTTGTTTGTGGGCCTCAATGGTGTGTGCTACGCTGCTCCTCTGAAAGTAAGTAATTTCTTGCTTTTTCATCTGACATTTTGACATCAGTGTTACAGGAAAGTTGCTTGTCATTGTTACATGACAGTAGGTTGTCGTAAGACTGCATGAAGTGTGAACTGGAGTTTTCTTGGATCCATGAAATAATTTGCTTTTGGAGAATGCAGGCATCGATCCCACTACCTCACGCATGCTAAGCATTTGAGCTAATTCCCCAGCCGTTTGGAATTTCCGCAAGAAGCAACCTAGAGGGTCCAGTATTGTCAGGCTATGCTGTTGGTGGACTTGTTTGTTTACATGCCAGCACTTGCAGAGGCTTGGTGCATTTCCACAATTGAGCAAAATACCAAATGGCGGGTTAGCTCAGTTGGTTAGAGTGTGATGCTAATAACGCCAAGGTCATGGGTTCGATCCCTGTACTGGTTATGATGTACATTTTGAGTGTCAAAATTGTGAGTCACATGCATGTGAATTGTCAAGGGTGAAAAAAAGTTAGTGAATTGCCGAAATAGCTCAGTTGGGAGAGCGTTAGACTGAAGATCTAAAGGTCCCTGGTTCGATCCCGGGTTTCGGCATTTTTTTTTTGTTCTTTCTTCATGCTCTGGCTTCAAGGAAACTATCCACAGCTTTGTTTGTGGGCCTCAATGGTGTGTGCTACGCTGCTCCTCTGAAAGTAAGTAATTTCTTGCTTTTTCATCTGACATTTTGACATCAGTGTTACAGGAAAGTTGCTTGTCATTGTTACATGACAGTAGGTTGTCGTAAGACAAGGCTGCATGAAGTGTGAACTGGAGCTTTCTTGGATCCACAAAAAAAATAGTTTTTGGGGAATGCGGGCATCGATCCCACTACCTACAGCATGCTAAGCAAACACAATACCAATTGATCAAATTCCCCAGCTGTTTGGGATTGCCACAAGGAGCAACCAAGAGTGTCCAGTCTTGTCAGGCTATGCTGTTGGTGGACTTGTTTGTTTACATGCCAGCACTTGCAGAGGCTTGGTGCATTTCCACAATTGAGCAAAATACCAAATGGCGGGTTAGCTCAGTTGGTTAGAGTGTGATGCTAATAACGCCAAGGTCATGGGTTCGATCCCTGTACTGGTTATGATGTACATTTTGAGTGTCAAAATTGTGAGTCACATGCATGTGAATTGTCAAGGGTGCCACAGAAATACATTTAGTGAATTGCCGAAATAGCTCAGTTGGAAGAGCGTTAGACTGAAGATCTAAAGGTCCCTGGTTCGCGTAAGACAAGGCTGCATGAAGTGTGAACTGGAGTTTTCTTGGATCCTTGAAAGTATTTGCTTTTGGAGAATGCAGGCATCGATCCCACTACCTCACGCATGCAAAGCATTTGAGCTAATTCCCCAGCCGTTTGGAATTTCCGCAAGAAGCAACCTAGAGGGTCCAGTCTTGTCAGGCTATGCTGTTGGTGGACTTGTTTGTTTACGTGCCAGCACTTGCAGAGGCTCGGTGCATTTCAACAATTGAGCCAAATAGCAAATGGCCGGTTAGCTCAGTTGGTTAGAGTGTGGTGCTAATAACGCCAAGGTCATGGGTTCGATCCCCGTACTGGTTATGATGTACATTTTGAGTGTCAAAATTGTGAGTCACATGCATGTGAATTGTCAAGGGTGAAATAAAATTAGTGAATTGCCGAAATAGCTCAGTTGGGAGAGCGTTAGACTGAAGATCTAAAGGTCCCTGGTTCGATCCCGGGTTTCGGCATTTGTATTTGTTCTTTCTTCATGCTCTGGCTTCAAGGAAACTATCCACAGCTTTTTTTGTGGGCCTCAATGGTGTGTGCTACGCTGCTCCTCTGAAAGTAAGTAATTTCTTGCTTTTTCATCTGACATTTTGACATCAGTGTTACAGGAAAGTTGCTTGTCATTGTTACATGACAGTAGTTTGTCGTAAGACAAGGCTGCATGAAGTGTGAACTGGAGCTTTCTTGGATCCACAAAAAAAAATGTTTTTGGGGAATGCGGGCATCGATCCCACTACCTATAGCATGCTAAGCAAACACAATACCAATTGATCAAATTCCCCAGCTGTTTGGAATTGCCACAAGGAGCAACCAAGAGTGTCCAGTCTTGTCAGGCTATGCTGTTGGTGGACTTGTTAGTTTGTGCTCCAGCACTTGCAGAGGCTCGGTGCATCTCAACAACTGTGCTCTGTAGCCAGCGGCCGGTTAGCTCAGTTGGTTAGAGTGTGTGATACGCTGCTCTCTGAAAGTAAGTAATGTCTTTCTTTTTGATCTGACATTGTGACATCAGTGTTACATGAGAGTTTCTTGTCATTGTTACAAGACAGTTTCTTGTCATTGTTTACATGACAGTAGGTTGTCGTAAGACAAGGCTGCATGAAGTGTGAACTGGAGTTTTCTTGGATCCATGAAAGAATTTGCTTTTGGAGAATGCAGGCATCGATCCCACTACCTCACGCATGCAAAGCATTTGAGCTAATTCCCCAGCCGTTTGGAATTTCCGCAAGAAGCAACCTAGAGGGTCCAGTCTTGTCAGGCTATGCTGTTGGTGGACTTGTTTGTTTACGTGCCAGCACTTGCAGAGGCTCGGTGCATTTCAACAATTGAGCAAAATACCAAAAGGAGGGTTAGCTCAGTTGGTTAGAGTGTGATGCTGATAATGCCAAGGTCATGGGTTCGATCCCTGTACTGGTTATGATGTACATTTTGAGTGTCAAAATTGTGAGTCACATGCATGTGAATTGTCAAGGGTGCCACAGAAATACATTTAGTGGATTGCCGAAATAGCTCAGTTGGGAGAGTGTTAGACTGAAGATCTAAAGGTCCCTGGTTCGATCCCGGGTTTCGGCATTCGTATTTGTTCTTTCTTCATGCTCTGGCTTCAAGGAAACTATCCACAGCTTTGTTTGTGGGCCTCAATGGTGTGTGCTACGCTGCTCCTCTGAAAGTAAGTAATTTCTTGCTTTTTCATCTGACATTTTGACATCAGTGTTACAGGAAAGTTGCTTGTCATTGTTACATGACAGTAGGTTGTCGTAAGACTGCATGAAGTGTGAACTGGAGTTTTCTTGGATCCATGAAAGAATTTGCTTTTGGAGAATGCAGGCATCGATCCCACTACCTCACGCATGCTAAGCATTTGAGCTAATTCCCCAGCCGTTTGGAATTTCCGCAAGAAGCAACCTAGAGGGTCCAGTCTTGTCAGGCTATGCTGTTGGTGGACTTGTTTGTTTACATGCCAGCACTTGCAGAGGCTTGGTGCATTTCCACAATTGAGAAAATACCAAATGGCGGGTTAGCTCAGTTGGTTAGAGTGTGATGCTAATAACGCCAAGGTCATGGGTTCGATCCCTGTACTGGTTATGATGCACATTTTGAGTGTCAAAATTGTGAGTCACATGCATGTGAATTGTCAAGGGTGCCACAGAAATACATTTAGTGAATTGCCGAAATAGCTCAGTTGGGAGAGCGTTAGACTGAAGATCTAAAGGTCCCTGATTCGCGTAAGACAAGGCTGCATGAAGAGTGAACTGGAGTTTTCTTGGATCCTTGAAAGAATTTGCTTTTGGAGAATGCAGGCATCGATCCCACTACCTCACGCATGCAAAGCATTTGAGCTAATTCCCCAGCCGTTTGGAATTTCCGCAAGAAGCAACCTAGAGGGTCCAGTCTTGTCAGGCTATGCTGTTGGTGGACTTGTTTGTTTACGTGCCAGCACTTGCAGAGGCTCGGTGCATTTCAACAATTGAGTAAAATAGCAAATGGCCGGTTAGCTCAGTTGGTTAGAGTGTGGTGCTAATAACGCCAAGGTCATGGGTTCGATCCCCGTACTGGTTATGATGTACATTTTGAGTGTCAAAATTGTGAGTCACATGCATGTGAATTGTCAAGGGTGAAAAAAAAATAGTGAATTGCCGAAATAGCTCAGTTGGGAGAGCGTTAGACTGAAGATCTAAAGATCCCTGGTTCGATCCCGGGTTTCGGCATTTGTATTTGTTCTTTCTTCATGCTCTGGCTTCAAGGAAACTATCCACAGCTTTGTTTGTGGGCCTCAATGGTGTGTGCTACGCTGCTCCTCTGAAAGTAAGTAATTTCTTGCTTTTTCATCTGACATTTTGACATCAGTGTTACAGGAAAGTTGCTTGTCATTGTTACATGACAGTAGGTTGTCGTAAGACAAGGCTGCATGAAGTGTGAACTGGAGCTTTCTTGGATCCACAAAAAAAATAGTTTTTGGGGAATGCGGGCATCGATCCCACTACCTACAGCATGCTAAGCAAACACAATACCAATTGATCAAATTCCCCAGCTGTTTGGGATTGCCACAAGGAGCAACCAAGAGTGTCCAGTCTTGTCAGGCTATGCTGTTGGTGGACTTGTTAGTTTGTGCTCCAGCACTTGCAGAGGCTCGGTGCATCTCAACAACTGTGCTCTGTAGCCAGCGGCCGGTTAGCTCAGTTGGTTAGAGTGTGTGATACGCTGCTCTCTGAAAGTAAGTAATGTCTTTCTTTTTCATCTGACATTGTGACATCAGGGTTACATGAGAGTTTCTTGTCATTGTTACATAACAGTTTCTTGTCATTGTTTACATGACAGTAGGTTGTCGTAAGACAAGGCTGCATGAAGTGTGAACTGGAGTTTTCTTGGATCCTTGAAAGAATTTGCTTTTGGAGAATGCAGGCATCGATCCTACTACCTCACGCATGCAAAGCATTTGAGCTAATTCCCCAGCCGTTTGGAATTTCCGCAAGAGGCAACCTAGAGGGTCCAGTCTTGTCAGGCTATGCTGTTGGTGGACTTGTTTGTTTACGTGCCAGCACTTGCAGAGGCTCGGTGCATTTCAACAATTGAGCAAGATAGCAAATGGCCGGTTAGCTCAGTTGGTTAGAGTGTGGTGCTAATAACGCCAAGGTCATGGGTTCGATCCCCGTACTGGTTATGATGTACATTTTGAGTGTCAAAATTGTGAGTCACATGCATGTGAATTGTCAAGGGTGCCACAGAAATAAAATTAGTGAGTTGCGGAAATAGCTCAGTTGGGAGAGCGTTAGACTGAAGATCTAAAGGTCCCTGGTTCTATCCCGGGTTTCGGGATTTGTTCTTTCTTCATGCTCTGGCTTCAAGGAAACTATCCACTGCTTTGTTTGTGGGCCTCAATGGTGTGTGCTACGCTGCTCCTCTGAAAGTAAGTCATTTCTTGCTTTTTCATCTGACATTTTGACATCAGTGTTACGTGACAGTTTCTTGGCATTGTTACATGACAGTTTCTTGTCATTGTTTACATGACAGTAGGTTGTCGTAAGACAAGGCTGCATGAAGTGTGAACTGGAGCTTTCTTGGATCCACAAAAAAAAATGTTTTTGGGGAATGCGGGCATCGATCCCACTACCTATAGCATGCTAAGCAAACACAATACCAATTGATCAAATTCCCCAGCTGTTTGGAATTGCCACAAGGAGCAACCAAGAGTGTCCAGTCTTGTCAGGCTATGCTGTTGGTGGACTTGTTAGTTTGTGCTCCAGCACTTGCAGAGGCTCGGTGCATCTCGACAACTGTGCTCTGTAGCCAGCGGCCGGTTAGCTCAGTTGGTTAGAGTGTGTGATACGCTGCTCTCTGAAAGTAAGTAATGTCTTTCTTTTTCATCTGACATTGTGACATCAGTGTTACATGAGAGTTTCTTGGCATTGTTACATGACAGTTTCTTGTCATTGTTTACATGACAGTAGGTTGTCGTAAGACAAGGCTGCATGAAGTGTGAACTGGAGTTTTCTTGGATCCTTGAAAGAATTTGCTTTTGGAGAATGCAGGCATCGATCCTACTACCTCACGCATGCAAAGCATTTGAGCTAATTCCCCAGCCGTTTGGAATTTCCGCAAGAAGCAACCTAGAGGGTCCAGTCTTGTCAGGCTATGCTGTTGGTGGACTTGTTTGTTTACGTGCCAGCACTTGCAGAGGCTCGGTGCATTTCAACAATTGAGCAAGATAGCAAATGGCCGGTTAGCTCAGTTGGTTAGAGTGTGGTGCTGATAACGCCAAGGTCATGGGTTCGATCCCCGTACTGGTTATGATGTACATTTTGAGTGTCAAAATTGTGAGTCACATGCATGTGAATTGTCAAGGGTGCCACAGAAATAAAATTAGTGAGTTGCGGAAATAGCTCAGTTGGGAGAGCGTTAGACTGAAGATCTAAAGGTCCCTGGTTCTATCCCGGGTTTCGGGGTTTGTTCTTTCTTCATGCTCTGGCTTCAAGGAAACTATCCACTGCTTTGTTTGTGGGCCTCAATGGTGTGTGCTACGCTGCTCCTCTGAAAGTAAGTAATTTCTTGCTTTTTCATCTGACATTTTGACATCAGTGTTACATGACAGTTTCTTGTCATTGTTTACATGACAGTAGGTTGTCGTAAGACAAGGCTGCATGAAGTGTGAACTGGAGCTTTCTTGGATCCACAAAAAAAAATGTTTTTGGGGAATGCGGGCATCGATCCCACTACCTATAGCATGCTAAGCAAACACAATACCAATTGATCAAATTCCCCAGCTGTTTGGAATTGCCACAAGGAGCAACCAAGAGTGTCCAGTCTTGTCAGGCTATGCTGTTGGTGGACTTGTTAGTTTGTGCTCCAGCACTTGCAGAGGCTCGGTGCATCTCAACAACTGTGCTCTGTAGCCAGCGGCCGGTTAGCTCAGTTGGTTAGAGTGTGTGATACGCTGCTCTCTGAAAGTAAGTAATGTCTTTCTTTTTCATCTGACATTGTGACATCAGTGTTACATGAGAGTTTCTTGGCATTGTTACATGACAGTTTCTTGTCATTGTTTACATGACAGTAGGTTGTCGTAAGACAAGGCTGCATGAAGTGTGAACTGGAGTTTTCTTGGATCCTTGAAAGAATTTGCTTTTGGAGAATGCAGGCATCGATCCCATTACCTATAGCATGCTAAGCAAACACAATACCAATTGATCAAATTCCCCAGCTGTTTGGAATTGCCACAAGGAGCAACCAATAGTGTCCAGTCTTGTCAGGCTATGCTGTTGGTGGACTTGTTAGTTTGTGCTCCAGCACTTGCAGAGGCTCGGTGCATCTCAACAACTGTGCTCTGTAGCCAGCGGCCGGTTAGCTCAGTTGGTTAGAGTGTGTGATACGCTGCTCTCTGAAAGTAAGTAATGTCTTTCTTTTTCATCTGACATTGTGACATCAGGGTTACATGAGAGTTTCTTGTCATTGTTACATGAAAGTTTCTTGTCATTGTTTACATGACAGTAGGTTGTCGTAAGACAAGGCTGCATGAAGGCCCGCCATTGAGGCCCGCTATTTTCTCTCTAATGTCTTTCTTTTTCATCTGACATTGTGACATCAGTGTTACATGAGAGTTTCTTGTCATTGTTACATGACAGTTTCTTGTCATTGTTTACATGACTGTAGGTTGTCGTAAGACAAGGCTGCATGAAGTGTGAACTGGAGTTTTCTTGGATCCATGAAAGAATATGCTTTTGGGGAATGCATGCATCGATCCCACTACCTCACGCATGCAAAGCATTTGAGCTAATTCCCCAGCCGTTTGGAATTTCCGCAAGAAGCAACCTAGAGGGTCCAGTCTTGTCAGGCTATGCTGTTGGTGGACTTGTTTGTTTACGTGCCAGCACTTGCAGAGGCTCGGTGCATTTCAACAATTGAGCAAAATAGCAAATGGCCGGTTAGCTCAGTTGGTCAGAGTGTGGTGCTAATAACGCCAAGGTCATGGGTTTGATCCCCGTACTGGCAATGATGTACATTTTGAGTGTCAAAATTGTGAGTCACATGCATGTGAATTGTCAAGGGTGCCACAGAAATAAAATTAGTGAATTGCCGAAATAGCTCAGTTGGGAGAGCGTTAGACTGAAGATCTAAAGGTCCCTGGTTCGATCCTGGGTTTCGGCATTTGTATTTGTTCTATCTTCATGCTCTGGCTTCAAGGAAACTATCCACAGCTTTGTTTGTGGGCCTCAATGGTGTGTGCTACGCTGCTCCTCTGAAAGTAAGTAATTTCTTGCTTTTTCATCTGACATTTTGACATCAGTGTTACAGGAAAGTTGCTTGTCATTGTTACATGACAGTAGGTTGTCGTAAGACTGCATGAAGTATGAACTGGAGTTTTCTTGGATCCATGAAAGAATTTGCTTTTGGAGAATGCAGGCATCGATCCCACTACCTCACGCATGCTAAGCATTTGAGCTAATTCCCCAGCCGTTTGGAATTTCCGCAAGAAGCAACCTAGAGGGTCCAGTATTGTCAGGCTATGCTGTTGGTGGACTTGTTTGTTTACATGCCAGCACTTGCAGAGGCTTGGTGCATTTCCACAATTGAGCAAAATACCAAATGGTGGGTTAGCTCAGTTGGTTAGAGTGTGATGCTAATAACGCCAAGGTCATGGGTTCGATCCCTGTACTGGTTATGATGTACATTTTGAGTGTCAAAATTGTGAGTCACATGCATGTGAATTGTCAAGGGTGCCACAGAAATACATTTAGTGAATTGCCGAAATAGCTCAGTTGGGAGAGCGTTAGACTGAAGATCTAAAGGTCCCTGGTTCGCGTAAGACATTGCTGCATGAAGTGTGAACTGGAGTTTTCTTGGATCCTTGAAAGTATTTGCTTTTGGAGAATGCAGGCATCGATCCCATTACCTATAGCATGCTAAGCAAACACAATACCAATTGATCAAATTCCCCAGCTGTTTGGAATTGCCACAAGGAGCAACCAATAGTGTCCAGTCTTGTCAGGCTATGCTGTTGGTGGACTTGTTAGTTTGTGCTCCAGCACTTGCAGAGGCTCGGTGCATCTCAACAACTGTGCTCTGTAGCCAGCGGCCGGTTAGCTCAGTTGGTTAGAGTGTGTGATACGCTGCTCTCTGAAAGTAAGTAATGTCTTTCTTTTTCATCTGACATTGTGACATCAGGGTTACATGAGAGTTTCTTGTCATTGTTACATGAAAGTTTCTTGTCATTGTTTACATGACAGTAGGTTGTCGTAAGACAAGGCTGCATGAAGGCCCGCCATTGAGGCCCGCTATTTTCTCTCTAATGTCTTTCTTTTTCATCTGACATTGTGACATCAGTGTTACATGAGAGTTTCTTGTCATTGTTACATGACAGTTTCTTGTCATTGTTTACATGACAGTAGGTTGTCGTAAGACAAGGCTGCATGAAGTGTGAACTGGAGTTTTCTTGGATCCATGAAAGAATATGCTTTTGGAGAACGCAGGCATCGATCCCACTACCTCACGCATGCTAAGCATTTGAGCTAATTCCCCAGCCGTTTGGAATTTCCGCAAGAAGCAACCTAGAGGGTCCAGTCTTGTCAGGCTATGCTGTTGGTGGACTTGTTTGTTTACGTGCCAGCACTTGCAGAGGCTCGGTGCATTTCCACAATTGAGCAAAATACCAAAAGGCCGGTTAGCTCAGTTTGTTAGAGTGTGATGCTAATAACGCCAAGGTCATTGGTTCGATCCCCGTACTGGTTATGATGTACATTTTGAGTGTCAAAATTGTGAGTCACATGCATGTGAATTGTCAAGGGTGCCACAGAAATACATCTAATGAATTGCCGAAATAGCTCAGTTGGGAGAGCGTTAGAATGAAGATCTGAAGGTCCCTGGTTCGATCCCGGGTTTCGGCATTTGTATTAGTTCTTTCTTCATGCTCTGGCTTCAAGGAAACTATCCACAGCTTTGTTTGTGGGCCTCAATGGTGTGTGCTACGCTGCTCCTCTGAAAGTAAGTAATTTCTTGCTTTTTCATCTGACATTTTGACATCAGTGTTACAGGAAAGTTGCTTGTCATTGTTACATGACAGTAGGTTGTCGTAAGACAAGGCTGCATGAAGTGTGAACTGGAGCTTTCTTGGATCCACAAAAAAAAATGTTTTTGGGGAATGCGGGCATCGATCCCACTACCTATAGCATGCTAAGCAAACACAATACCAATTGATCAAATTCCCCAGCTGTTTGGAATTGCCACAAGGAGCAACCAAGAGTGTCCAGTCTTGTCAGGCTATGCTGTTGGTGGACTTGTTAGTTTGTGCTCCAGCACTTGCAGAGGCTCGGTGCATCTCAACAACTGTGCTCTGTAGCTAGCGGCCGGTTAGCTCAGTTGGTTAGAGTGTGTGATAAACTGCTCTCTGAAAGTAAATAATGTCTTTCTTTTTCATCTGACATTGTGACATCAGGGTTACATGAGAGTTTCTTGTCATTGTTACATGACAGTTTCTTGTCATTGTTTACATGACAGTAGGTTGTCGTAAGACAAGGCTGCATGAAGTGTGAACTGGAGTTTTCTTGGATCCATGAAAGAATTTGTTTTTGGAGAATGCAGGCATCGATCCCACTACCTCACGCATGCAAAGCATTTGAGCTAATTCCCCAGCCGTTTGGAATATCCGCAAGAAGCAACCTAGAGGGTCCAGTCTTGTCAGAATATGCTGTTGGTGGACTTGTTTGTTTACGTGCCAGCACTTGCAGAGGCTAGGTGCATTTCAACAATTGAGCAAAATAGCAAATGGTCGGTTAGCTCAGTTGGTTAGAGTGTGGTGCTAATAACGCCAAGGTCATGGGTTCGATCCCCGTACTGGCTATGATATACATTTTGAGTGTCAAAATTGTGAGTCACATGCATGTGAATTGTCAAGGGTGCCACAGAAATAAAATTAGTGAATTGCCGAAATAGCTCAGTTGGGAGAGCGTTAGACTGAAGATCTGAAGGTCCCTGGTTCGATCCCGGGTTTCGGCATTTGTATTTGTTCTTTCTTCATGCTCTGGCTTCAAGGAAACTATCCACAGCTTTGTTTGTGGGCCTCAATGGTGTGTGCTACGCTGCTCCTCTGAAAGTAAGTAATTTCTTGCTTTTTCATCTGACATTTTGACATCAGTGTTACAGGAAAGTTGCTTGTCATTGTTACATGACAGTAGGTTGTCGTAAGACAAGGCTGCATGAAGTGTGAACTGGAGCTTTCTTGGATCCACAAAAAAAAATGTTTTTGGGGAATGCGGGCATCGATCCCACTACCTATAGCATGCTAAGCAAACACAATACCAATTGATCAAATTCCCCAGCTGTTTGGAATTGCCACAAGGAGCAACCAAGAGTGTCCAGTCTTGTCAGGCTATGCTGTTGGTGGACTTGTTAGTTTGTGCTCCAGCACTTGCAGAGGCTCGGTGCATCTCAACAACTGTGCTCTGTAGCCAGCGGCCGGTTAGCTCAGTTGGTTAGAGTGTGTGATACGCTGCTCTCTGAAAGTAAGTAATGTCTTTCTTTTTCATCTGACATTGTGACATCAGGGTTACATGAGAGTTTCTTGTCATTGTTACATGACAGTTTCTTGTCATTGTTTACATGACAGTAGGTTGTCGTAAGACAAGGCTGCATGAAGTGTGAACTGGAGTTTTCTTGGATCCATGAAAGAATATGCTTTTGGAGAATGCAGGCATCGATCCCACTACCTCACGCATGCAAAGCATTTGAGCTAATTCCCCAGCCGTTTGGAATTTCCGCAAGAAGCAACCTAAAGGGTACCTTGTCAGGCTATGCTGTTGGTGGACTTGTTTGTTTACGTGCCAGCACTTGCACACTTGCAGAGGCTCGGTGCATTTCAACAATTGAGCAAAATAGCAAATGGCCGGTTAGCTCAGTTGGTTAGAGTGTGGTGCTAATAACGCCAAGGTCATGGGTTCGATCCCCGTACTGGCTATGATATACATTTTGAGTGTCAAAATTGTGAGTCACATGCATGTGAATGAGTGTCAAAATTGTGAGTCACACATGTGAATTTTCAAGGGTGAAAAAAAATTAGTGAATTGCCGAAATAGCTCAGTTGGGAGAGCGTTAGACTGAAGATCTGAAGGTCCCTGGTTCGATCCCGGGTTTCGGCATTTGTATTTGTTCTTTCTTGATGCTCTGGCTTCAAGGAAACTATCCACAGCTTTGTTTGTGGGCCTCAATGGTGTGTGCTACGCTGCTCCTCTGAAAGTAAGTAATTTCTTGCTTTTTGACATCTGACATTTTGACATCAGTGTTACAGGAAAGTTGCTTGTCATTGTTACATGACAGTAGGTTGTCGTAAGACAAGGCTGCATGAAGTGTGAACTGGAGCTTTCTTGGATCGACAAAAAAAAATGTTTTTGGGGAATGCGGGCATCGATCCCACTACCTATAGCATGCTAAGCAAACACAATACCAATTGATCAAATTCCCCAGCTGTTTGGAATTGCCACAAGGAGCAACCAAGACTGTCCAGTCTTGTCAGGCTATGCTGTTGGTGGACTTGTTAGTTTGTGCTCCAGCACTTGCAGAGGCTCGGTGCATCTCAACAACTGTGCTCTGTAGCCAGCGGCCGGTTAGCTCAGTTGGTTAGAGTGTGTGATACGCTGCTCTCTGAAAGTAAGTAATGTCTTTCTTTTTCATCTGACATTGTGACATCAGGGTTACATGAGAGTTTCTTGTCATTGTTACATGACAGTTTCTTGTCATTGTTTACATGACAGTAGGTTGTCGTAAGACAAGGCTGCATGAAGTGTGAACTGGAGTTTTCTTGGATCCATGAAAGAATATGCTTTTGGAGAATGCAGGCATCGATCCCACTACCTCACGCATGCAAAGCATTTGAGCTAATTCCCCAGCCGTTTGGAATTTCCGCAAGAAGCAACCTAAAGGGTACCTTGTCAGGCTATGCTGTTGGTGGACTTGTTTGTTTACGTGCCAGCACTTGCACACTTGCAGAGGCTCGGTGCATTTCAACAATTGAGCAAAATAGCAAATGGCCGGTTAGCTCAGTTGGTTAGAGTGTGGTGCTAATAACGCCAAGGTCATGGGTTCGATCCCCGTACTGGCTATGATATACATTTTGAGTGTCAAAATTGTGAGTCACATCCATGTGAATTTTCAAGGGTGAAAAAAAATTAGTGAATTGCCGAAATAGCTCAGTTGGGAGAGCGTTAGACTGAAGATCTAAAGGTCCCTGGTTCGATCCCGGGTTTCGGCATTTGTATTTGTTCTTTCTTGATGCTCTGGCTTCAAGGAAACTATCCACAGCTTTGTTTGTGGGCCTCAATGGTGTGTACTACGCTGCTCCTCTGAAAGTAAGTAATTTCTTGCTTTTTCATCTGACATTTTGACATCAGTGTTACAGGAAAGTTGCTTGTCATTGTTACATGACAGTAGGTTGTCGTAAGACAAGGCTGCATGAAGTGTGAACTGGAGCTTTCTTGGATCCACAAAAAAAAATGTTTTTGGGGAATGCGGGCATCGATCCCACTACCTAAGCAAACACAATACCAATTGATCAAATTCCCCAGCTGTTTGGAATTGCCACAAGGAGCAACCAAGAGTGTCCAGTCTTGTCAGGCTATGCTGTTGGTGGACTTGTTAGTTTGTGCTCCAGCACTTGCAGAGGCTCGGTGCATCTCAACAACTGTGCTCTGTAGCCAGCGGCCGGTTAGCTCAGTTGGTTAGAGTGTGTGATACGCTGCTCTCTGAAAGTAAGTAATGTCTTTCTTTTTCATCTGACATTGTGACATCAGTGTTACATGAGAGTTTCTTGTCATTGTTACATGACAGTTTCTTGTCATTGTTTACATGACAGTAGGTTGTCGTAAGACAAGGCTGCATGAAGTGTGAACTGGAGTTTTCTTGGATCCATGAAAGAATTTGCTTTTGGAGAATGCAGGCATCGATCCCACTAGCTTACACATGCAAAGCATTTGAGCTAATTCCCCAGCCGTTTGGAATTTCCGCAAGAAGCAACCTAGAGGGTCCAGTCTTGTCAGGCTATGCTGTTGGTGGACTTGTTTGTTTACGTGCCAGCACTTGCAGAGGCTTGGTGCATTTCAACAATTGAGCAAAATAGCAAATGGCCGGTTAGCTCAGTTGGTTAGAGTGTGGTGCTAATAACGCCAAGGTCATGGGTTCGATCCCCGTACTGGCTATGATATACATTTTGAGTGTCAAAATTGTGAGTCACATGCATGTGAATTGTCAAGGGTGAAAAAAAAATAGTGAATTGCCGAAATAGCTCAGTTGGGAGAGCGTTAGACTGAAGATCTAAAGGTCCCTGGTTCGATCCCGGGTTTCGGCATTTGTATTTGTTCTTTCTTGATGCTCTGGCTTCAAGGAAACTATCCACAGCTTTGTTTGTGGGCCTCAATGGTGTGTACTACGCTGCTCCTCTGAAAGTAAGTAATTTCTTGCTTTTTCATCTGACATTTTGACATCAGTGTTACAGGAAAGTTGCTTGTCATTGTTACATGACAGTAGGTTGTCGTAAGACAAGGCTGCATGAAGTGTGAACTGGAGCTTTCTTGGATCCACAAAAAAAAATGTTTTTGGGGAATGCGGGCATCGATCCCACTACCTAAGCAAACACAATACCAATTGATCAAATTCCCCAGCTGTTTGGAATTGCCACAAGGAGCAACCAAGAGTGTCCAGTCTTGTCAGGCTATGCTGTTGGTGGACTTGTTAGTTTGTGCTCCAGCACTTGCAGAGGCTCGGTGCATCTCAACAACTGTGCTCTGTAGCCAGCGGCCGGTTAGCTCAGTTGGTTAGAGTGTGTGATACGCTGCTCTCTGAAAGTAAGTAATGTCTTTCTTTTTCATCTGACATTGTGACATCAGTGTTACATGAGAGTTTCTTGTCATTGTTACATGACAGTTTCTTGTCATTGTTTACATGACAGTAGGTTGTCGTAAGACAAGGCTGCATGAAGTGTGAACTGGAGTTTTCTTGGATCTTGGATCTTGAATACCCCCCTGAATTGGACAAAAATGAATGGCAAGATATTGGCATTGGACAAACCATATACACGATGTCCAATACCACCCAAAGCGGCGTTGATTCGTGCAAAGTATATGGCAAATGCCATATGGCAATTGCCAATTGTAACACCTCAAAAATCCAACAGGGGGCGAGTGCGCTCCACCGGGGTTTTTCATGTTGGAAATGCAACCCAAGTCAACATCCAAAAGCAAAATTTTGAAAAAATGATTTTTTTTCCCAAAACTTATCACCCCTTAAAAAAGTGCTTTCTGGGCCGTTTTTCGAAATTCTTTCGCTTTTTTTGTCAATTACACATGTTTAAGAACTGTATGAATATACTTTTGTCCAATTTTGATATCACATTTTTTTTTTTTAATTACATGCGCATATGTTTTCTCCATTTGCAATATGATTTCATAGGAAGTCAAAAGTCAAAAGTCAAATATGTCAAAATTTGGTAAAAAACTTCACACATCCTTAAAAAAGTGCTTTCTGGACCGTTTTTCAAAATTCTTTCGAATTTTGTGTCAATTAAACACGTATAAGAACTGTATCAACATACTTTATTCGTATTTTATTATCATAATTTTTTTTTTTTTTTTTTTACTTGTGCATAAGGCATATGTTTTGTCCATTTGCAATATGATTTAATAGGATGTCAAAAGTCGAAAATGTGATTTTTTTTTTAAACTTTAAAAACTAAAAAAAGTGCTTTCTGGACCGTTTTTCGAAATTGTTTGTGTAATGTGTAAGAAGTGTATGAATATACTTTTGTAAAATGTTTTATCATAATTTTATTTTTTTTACTTGTGCATAAGGAAGATGATTTGTCCATTTGCAATATGATTTCACAGGAAGTCAAAAGTCAAAGTCAAAAGTCAATTTTTTTGGGGGCCAAAATTGACTGAACTGATGAACTCGGGACGGCCGGGCAGTGATAGTTGTTCATTTCCATCACTCGTTGTGTTGATTTCATCATGTCCATTTGGTGATGTTTTTTCACTATAGAATCATATTGCAAATGCGCGTGCAACTGGTAACCGGAAGAAAAAAAAATGATGATTTCATTATGTCCATTTGTTTATGTTTCCTTACTTTTTCAAAGTCACTGTGCATTTGCAATATGTTTTAATGGGCAGGTACCATCACGAATTTGTCATGCTCAAAATTCAAACTATACTTTGCTCAAACTATACCTTTGTCAACTTGTATTATCATAATTTTTTTTTGTTTTACTTGTGCATAAGGCATATGTTTTGTCCATTTGCAATATGATATCATAGGAAGTCAAAAGTCAAAGTCAAAAGTAACGATTTTCCTCCGTGCAACTGGTGATCTGAAATGTGCAACTGGTGATCTGAAATGTGCAACTGGTAACCCCAAAAAAAAAATGTGATTCTATGTTTCCTTACTTTTTCAAAGTCACTGTGCATTTGCAATATGTTTTAATGGGCAGGTACCATCACGAATTTGTCATGCTATAAAAATCCTGCAGGAATGTGAAATTGACTGGCCGGATGAACTCGGGATGGCTTTGCAGTGATTCTGGGTCATCTCAATCGCTCGTTTGGGTTGATTTCAGAATGTCGCTTTTGGTGATGTTTTTTCACTATAGAATCATATTGCAAATGCACGTGCAACTGGTCACCCAAAAATAAAAAAAAATTGTTTATGTTTCCTTACTTTTTCAAAGTCACTGTGCATTTGCAATATGTTTTAATGGGCAGGTACCATCACGAATTGGTCATGCTATAAAAATCCTGCAGGAATGTGAAATTGACTGGCCCGATGAACTCGGGATGGCTTTGCAGTGATTCTGGTTCATCTCAATCGCTCGTTAGGGTAGATTTCAGAATGTCGCATTTGGTGATGTTTTTTCACTATAGAATCATATTGCAAATGCACGTGCAACTGGTCACCCAAAAATAAAAAAAAATTGTTTATGTTTCCTTACTTTTTCAAAGTCACTGTGCATTTGCAATATGTTTTAATGGGCAGGTACCATCACCAATTGGTCATGCTATAAAAATCCTGCAGGAATGTGAAATTGACTGGCCCGATGAACTCGGGATGGCTTTGCAGTGATTCTGGTTCATCTCAATCGCTCGTTAGGGTTGATTTCAGAATGTCGCTTTTGGTGATGGTACCTCACTGTTTAAACATATTGCAAATGTACAAGAGTCAAGTGGACAAGAGTCCATCAGTCAATTAGATATCATTCTGACACCAAACTGATACAAACTGACACCAAACCCACTTTTTCCAACTCGTTTAGTAGCCAACTATTACATACTTCAGAGCTGGCCCAAAATTCACAACGCCTTCGGTTCAAACCATAAAAAAACCATAAAACACGTAGTTACGTTCTAGCTGCGGGTCCATTTCTTATGTTATGTGTTAGCCTAGCTGAGGCGACCCCGAATCCCAAGTTTCGGCTCGATAGGTCATTTGGTGTCCGAGAAAAACCCTAATTGGTGCTGAAAATCCACTTTTTTCCATGCCTTGCTACAGGGTCCTTGAACGAGCTATCGGACAGAAACGTTGGGGTCCGTCTCTATGGGCCGAGCCGGTTTCAATGCACCTAGCCTTGCATCTCTGAGACTTTTCTAAACGTCGTCATTTTCGTAATGGTCAAAATGAATTGAAGGTATTGCAAATGTACGAGGCTGTTTCTCGGTCCGAGAACCGTCTAGAGCCACGTAACTCACCACGTACCATCGACCGGAGGTCTAGAACAGGTTTCTAAAGTTTCGGAACTCTAGGTCTGACGGTTCTTTTTTAGCTCCAACAAAGCTAACTATTGCAGCCACTGTCTGTCTCTACGCACCCCAATACGTCCCTCCATCCAAGTTGTGTTTTAGTGTGATTTTTTTTTCCTTTGATTTTTTGGGGGAAAAATGACTGATTTACAGTTCATGGGGGTTGCCTAATCACATATATGAAGTTTTGGACAGATCTGACTTTTTTAACCCTTCGAAACAGCCCCTGAGACACCAATTATGGCACTTCCGGTTGGCATAGGAAGCTATAAATCAACACATATCCTCATTGGGGTATGCTGTTACAGAATCCTGAGTTTTAAGTCCTTACGTTAAGAATTGACTGATTTACACAGGGTTGAATGCACTATGTCTATCAAACTGCAGACAGGGTATGGGTAAACACTTTTAGGGTGATTTTAACCACTTCCGGTTGGTCCAGGAAGCTTAGAATCAACACAGGTAGACCTCATAGTGGCCTGATGGACTGGTACCGAAGACAGGTTCATACGGCATTCATAACCCATATAGACTTCAGGTTGAAATTAGGGGTGCAGGCAATGTATTCCTATGGGGAGAGATGACACTGTAATCTGTGAGATCAAAAAACACTGTTTTACTGTTAAGGGTTAATGCCACACGGTCAAGGTTAGGCTTGCACGGATCGAGAGGACCTTAGGAACATTCCTGTGGTGGAATTTGTCTTCTCACCCTAACGGTTCTCTCACTCTCACCCAAAATCAAATGACATTGTGGGGCAGGCTACATTTTGGGCCTACTTTCTAATGGTCGCTGCGCCTAGACCGAGCGAGCTACGGTCAAGAGGGATATCTCGTTGAACTCGGCACGGCCTAGGGATTATGGTAATGCCATTTCCTGCTCTCTGTGTCTTTAAGCACCGCACTTTATCACTCCATCCTTCCTGTGTGTGTGTGAGGGAGGTTTTCTTTGACATCTGTTGGGAGAAATGACTGATTTACAGTTCAGAAGGGTTACCTAGTCACACATATGACATTTTGGAGAGATCAGACTTTTTTAACCCCTCGAAACAGCCCCTGAGACACCAATTATGGCACTTCCGGTTGGCACAGGAAGCTATAAGTCACCACATATCCTCATTGGGGTATGCTTTTACATAATCCTGAGTTTTAAGTCTTTACGTTAAGAACTGAGTTATTTACGGAGGGTTTAGTATGTGTGTGTTATTTCAGAAAATCATAGAAAATCACAGAAATCTCGCAGAGCTCCGCAGCACACTTTAAAAAGATTCGTATGAACACCCTGCAACTGGATCTGTAACCGTTGAAAAAAAAAAAGCCTATTTGTGACCATCAACAAGTTGTCATTGTTCCGTTTCTCTTAAATGACGATAGATAAATGGCTGGTTCTTTTTTTATTGACACCGGAGGCTCCTTGACTTTGACCTGAAGTGGAAAAATAATTTCTCTACTTCCATTTTGGACCTTTAATCCCAGAAAAACGGCCATAACTCAAAAACCGTTGAGGCCTAGACGCCATCTTGTTCGGGGCCAACTGCCCATTATGCCAAACCTACGCTCACCAAGTTTCGGCTTCGAAATATTTTCCGTTTTCGAGATAAGGCCCCGTCGTGATTCGTGATGTTTTGCCAAATTGCCATATGATTCCGTATGCCCTCTTGTGGGAATTTCCGGGATAGCGGAAAAATGGTCCAAAACTTGTTTATTTTATAAAACGGAAACCGAATGTCCGACAAAGTTCATTTGATGACTTCCCGGTAGGTCTGGCCCTACCGCACGGGCCGACGCCGACCGCAAATTTTACAAATGTTTTCGGACGTCTAGTAAGGGACCGTACATTTGCAATATGGACTTTTTCACTGATCATACACGAAATGCCGAAATGTTCCCTTATGTATGAAAGAATTTGCTTTTGGAGAATGCAGGCATCGATCCCACTACCTCACGCATGCTAAGCATTTGAGCTAATTCCCCAGCCGTTTGGAATTTCCGCAAGAAGCAACCTAGAGGGTCCAGTCTTGTCAGGCTATGCTGTTGGTGGACTTGTTTGTTTACGTGCCAGCACTTGCAGAGGCTCGGTGCATTTCCACAATTGAGCAAAATAGCAAATGGCCGGTTAGCTCAGTTGGTTAGAGTGTGATGCTAATAACGCCAAGGTCATGGGTTCGATCCCTGTACTGGTTATGATGTACATTTTGAGTGTCAAAATTGTGAGTCACATGCATGTGAATTGTCAAGGGTGCCACAGAAATAAACTTAGTGAATTGCCGAAATAGCTCAGTTGGGAGAGCGTTAGACTGAAGATCTAAAGGTCCCTGGTTCGATCCCCGGTTTCGGCATTTGTTCTTTCTTCATGCTCTGGCTTCAAGGAAACTATCCACAGCTTTGTTTGTGGGCCTCAATGGTGTGTGCTACGCTGCTCCTCTGAAAGTAAGTAATTTCTTGCTTTTTCATCTGACATTTTGACATCAGTGTTACAGGAAAGTTGCTTGTCATTGTTACATTACAGTAGGTTGTCGTAAGACAAGGCTGCATGAAGTGTGAACTGGAGCTTTCTTGGATCCACAAAAAAAAATGTTTTTGGGGAATGCGGGCATCGATCCCACTACCTATAGCATGCTAAGCAAACACAATACCAATTGATCAAATTCCCCAGCTGTTTGGAATTGCCACAAGGAGCAACCAAGAGTGTCCAGTCTTGTCAGGCTATGCTGTTGGTGGACTTGTTAGTTTGTGCTCCAGCACTTGCAGAGGCTCGGTGCATCTCAACAACTGTGCTCTGTAGCCAGCGGCCGGTTAGCTCAGTTGGTTAGAGTGTGTGATACGCTGCTCTCTGAAAGTAAGTAATGTCTTTCTTTTTCATCTGACATTGTGACATCAGGGTTACATGAGAGTTTCTTGTCATTGTTACATGACAGTTTCTTGTCATTGTTTACATGACAGTAGGTTGTCGTAAGACAAGGCTGCATGAAGTGTGAACTGGAGTTTTCTTGGATCCATGAAAGAATATGCTTTTGGGGAATGCAGGCATCGATCCCACTACCTCACGCATGCAAAGCATTTGAGCTAATTCCCCAGCCGTTTGGAATTTCCGCAAGAAGCAACCTAGAGGGTCCAGTCTTGTCAGGCTATGCTGTTGGTGGACTTGTTTGTTTACGTGCCAGCACTTGCAGAGGCTCGGTGCATTTCAACAATTGAGCAAAATAGCAAATGGCCGGTTAGCTCAGTTGGTTAGAGTGTGGTGCTAATAACTCCAAGGTCATGGTTTCGATCCCCGTACTGGCTATGATATACATTTTGAGTGTCAAAATTGTGAGTCACATGCATGTGAATTGTCAAGGGTGCCACAGAAATAAAATTAGTGAATTGCCGAAATAGCTCAGTTGGGAGAGCATTTGACTGAAGATCTAAAGGTCCCTGGTTCGATCCCGGGTTTCGACATCTGTATTTGTTCTTTCTTCATGCTCTGGCTTCAAGGAAACTATCCACAGCTTTGTTTGTGGGCCTCAATGGTGTGTACTACGCTGCTCCTCTGAAAGTAAGTAATTTCTTGCTTTTTCATCTGACATTTTGACATCAGTGTTACAGGAAAGTTGCTTGTCATTGTTACATGACAGTAGGTTGTCGTAAGACAAGGCTGCATGAAGTGTGAACTGGAGCTTTCTTGGATCCACAAAAAAAAATGTTTTTGGGGAATGCGGGCATCGATCCCACTACCTATAGCATGCTAAGCAAACACAATACAAATTGATCAAATTCCCCAGCTGTTTGGAATTGCCACAAGGAGCAACCAAGAGTGTCCAGTCTTGTCAGGCTATGCTGTTGGTGGACTTGTTAGTTTGTGCTCCAGCACTTGCAGAGGCTCGGTGCATCTCAACAACTGTGCTCTGTAGCCAGCGGCCGGTTAGCTCAGTTGGTTAGAGTGTGTGATACGCTGCTCTCTGAAAGTAAGTAATGTCTTTCTTTTCCATCTGACATTGTGACATCAGGGTTACATGAGAGTTTCTTGTCATTTTTACATGACAGTTTCTTGTCATTGTTTACATGACAGTAGGTTGTCGTAAGACAAGGCTGCATGAAGTGTGAACTGGAGTTTTCTTGGATCCATGAAAGAATATGCTTTTGGAGAATGCAGGAATCGATCCCACTACCTCACGCATGCAAAGCATTTGAGCTAATTCCCCAGCCGTTTGGAATTTCCGCAAGAAGCAACCTAGAGGGTCCAGTCTTGTCAGGCTATGCTGTTGGTGGACTTGTTTGTTTACATGCCAGCACTTGCAGAGGCTAGGTGCATTTCCACAATTTAGCAAAATACCAAAAGGAGGGTTAGCTCAGTTGGTTAGAGTGTGATGCTGATAATGCCGAGGTCATGGGTTTGATCCCTGTACTGGTTATGATGTACATTTTGAGTGTCAAAATTGTGAGTCACATGCATGTGAATTGTCAAGGGTGCCACAGAAATACATTTAGTGGATTGCCGAAATAGCTCAGTTGGGAGAGCGTTAGACTGAAGATCTTAAGGTCCCTGGTTCGATCCCCGGTTTCGGCATTCGTATTTGTTCTTTCTTCATGCTCTGGCTTCAAGGAAACTATCCACAGCTTTGTTTGTGGGCCTCAATGGTGTGTGCTACGCTGCTCCTCTGAAAGTAAGTAATTTCTTGCTTTTTCATCTGACATTTTGACATCAGTGTTACAGGAAAGTTGCTTGTCATTGTTACATGACAGTAGGTTGTCAAAAGACTGCATGAAGTGTGAACTGGAGTTTTCTTGGATCCATGAAAGAATTTGCTTTTGGAGAATGCAGGCATCGATCCCACTACCTCACGCATGCTAAGCATTTGAGCTAATTCCCCAGCCGTTTGGAATTTCCGCAAGAAGCAACCTAGAGGGTCCAGTCTTGTCAGGCTATGCTGTTGGTGGACTTGTTTGTTTACATGCCAGCACTTGCAGAGGCTTGGTGCATTTCCACAATTGAGCAAAATACCAAATGGCGGGTTAGCTCAGTTGGTTAGAGTGTGATGCTAATAACGCCAAGGTCATGGGTTCGATCCCTGTACTGGTTATGATGTACATTTTGAGTGTCAAAATTGTGAGTCACATGCATGTGAATTGTCAAGGGTGCCACAGAAATACATTTAGTGAATTGCCGAAATAGCTCAGTTGGGAGAGCGTTAGACTGAAGATCTAAAGGTCCCTTGTTCGATCCCTGGTTTCGGCATTTGTATTTGTTCTTTCTTCATGCTCTGGCTTCAAGGAAACTATCCACAGCTTTGTTTGTGGGCCTCAGTGGTGTGTGCTACGCTGCTCCTCTGAAAGTAAGTAATTTCTTGCTTTTTCATCTGACATTTTGACATCAGTGTTACAGGAAAGTTGCTTGTCATTGTTACATGACAGTAGGTTGTCGTAAGACAAGGCTGCATGAAGTGTGAACTGGAGCTTTCTTGGATCGACAAAAAAAAATGTTTTTGGGGAATGCGGGCATCGATCCCACTACCTATAGCATGCTAAGCAAACACAATACCAATTGATCAAATTCCCCAGCTGTTTGGAATTGCCACAAGGAGCAACCAAGAGTGTCCAGTCTTGTCAGGCTATGCTGTTGGTGGACTTGTTAGTTTGTGCTCCAGCACTTGCAGAGGCTCGGTGCATCTCAACGACTGTGCTCTGTAGCCAGCGGCCGGTTAGCTCAGTTGGTTAGAGTGTGTGATACGCTGCTTTCTGAAAGTAAGTAATGTCTTTCTTTTTCATCTGACATTGTGACATCAGGGTTACATGAGAGTTTCTTATCATTGTTACATGACAGTAGGTTGTCGTAAGACAAGGCTGCATGAAGTGTGAACTGGAGTTTTCTTGGATCCATGAAAGAATTTGCTAGTGGAGAATGCAGGCATCGATCCCAGTACCTCACGCATGCTAAGCATTTGAGCTAATTCCCCAGCCGTTTGGAATTTCCGCAAGAAGCAACCTAGAGGGTCCAGTCTTGTCAGGCTATGCTGTTGGTGGACTTGTTTGTTTACGTGGCAGCACTTGCAGAGGCTCGGCGCATTTCCACAATTGAGCAAAATACCAAATTGCCAGTTTGCTCAGTTGGTTAGAGTGTGATGCTAATAACGCCAAGGTCATGGGTTTGATCCCTGTACTGGTTATGATGTACATTTTGAGTGTCAAAATTGTGAGTCACATGCATGTGAATTGTCAAGGGTGCCACAGAATTTTGTTTACCTCTGAATCAGAAGACTGACTATACCGGCACACTTTACAGTGACAAAACAAGGGTTAAAGATCTAAATTCACCTTTAGTGAATTGCCGAAATAGCTCAGTTGGGAGAGCGTTCATCTGACATTTTGACATCAGTGTTACAGGAAAGTTGCTTGTCATTGTTACATGACAGTAGGTTGTCGTAAGACAAGGCTGCATGAAGTGTGAACTGGAGCTTTCTTGGATCCACAAAATAAATTGTTTTTGGGGAATGCGGGCATCGATCCCACTACCTATAGCATGCTAAGCAAACACAATACCAATTGATCAAATTCCCCAGCTGTTTGGAATTGCCACAAGGAGCAACCAAGAGTGTCCAGTCTTGTCAGGCTATGCTGTTGGTGGACTTGTTAGTTTGTGCTCCAGCACTTGCAGAGGCACGGTGCATCTCAACAACTGTGCTCTGTAGCCAGCGGCCGGTTAGCTCAGTTGGTTAGAGTGTGTGATACGCTGCTCTCTGAAAGTAAGTAATGTCTTTCTTTTTCATCTGACATTGTGACATCAGTGTTACATGAGAGTTTCTTGGCATTGTTACATGACAGTTTCTTGTCATTGTTTACATGACAGTAGGTTGTCGTAAGACAAGGCTGCATGAAGTGTGAACTGGAGTTTTCTTGGATCCTTGAAAGAATTTGCTTTTGGAGAATGCAGGCATCGATCCCACTACCTCACGCATGCAAAGCATTTGAGCTAATTCCCCAGCCGTTTGGAATTTCCGCAAGAAGCAACCTAGAGGGTCCAGTCTTGTCAGGCTATGCTGTTGGTGGACTTGTTTGTTTACGTGCCAGCACTTGCAGAGGCTCGGTGCATTTCAACAATTGAGCGAGATAGCAAATGGCCGGTTAGCTCAGTTGGTTAGAGTGTGGTGCTAATAACGCCAAGGTCATGGGTTCGATCCCAGTACTGGTTATGATGTACATTTTGACTGTCAAAATTGTGAGTCACTTGCATGTGAATTGTCAAGGGTGCCACAGAAATAAAATTAGTGAGTTGCCGAAATAGCTCAGTTGGGAGAGCGTTAGACTGAAGATCTAAAGGTCCCTGG
Source organism: Oncorhynchus clarkii lewisi (assembly GCF_045791955.1). Taxonomy (NCBI): domain Eukaryota; kingdom Metazoa; phylum Chordata; class Actinopteri; order Salmoniformes; family Salmonidae; genus Oncorhynchus; species Oncorhynchus clarkii. The sequence goes on from NW_027261100.1 coordinate 111,854, forward strand.
TTCGATCCTGGGTTTCGGGATTTGTTCTTTCTTCATGCTCTGGCTTCAAGGAAACTATCCACTGCTTTGTTTGTGGGCCTCAATGGTGTGTGCTACGCTGCTCCTCTGAAAGTAAGTAATGTCTTTCTTTTTCATCTGACATTGTGACATCTTGTCATTTTTACATGACAGTTTCTTGTCATTGTTTACATGACAGTAGGTTGTCGTAAGACAAGGCTGCATGAAGTGTGAACTGGAGTTTTCTTGGATCCATGAAAGAATATGCTTTTGGAGAATGCAGGAATCGATCCCACTACCTCACGCATGCAAAGCATTTGAGCTAATTCCCCAGCCGTTTGGAATTTCCGCAAGAAGCAACCTAGAGGGTCCAGTCTTGTCAGGCTATGCTGTTGGTGGACTTGTTTGTTTACATGCCAGCACTTGCAGAGGCTAGGTGCATTTCCACAATTTAGCAAAATACCAAAAGGAGGGTTAGCTCAGTTGGTTAGAGTGTGATGCTGATAATGCCAAGGTCATGGGTTCGATCCCTGTACTGGTTATGATGTACATTTTGAGTGTCAAAATTGTGAGTCACATGCATGTGAATTGTCAAGGGTGCCACAGAAATATATTTAGTGTATTGCCGAAATAGCTCAGTTGGGAGAGCGTTAGACTGAAGATCTAAAGGTCCCTGGTTTGATCCCGGGTTTCGGCATTCGTATTTGTTCTTTCTTCATGCTCTTGCTTCAAGGAAACTATCCACAGCTTTGTTTGTGGGCCTCAATGGTGTGTGCTACGCTGCTCCTCTGAAAGTAAGTAATTTCTTGCTTTTTCATCTGACATTTTGACATCAGTGTTACAGGAAAGTTGCTTGTCATTGTTACATGACAGTAGGTTGTCGTAAGACTGCATGAAGTGTGAACTGGAGTTTTCTTGGATCCATGAAAGAATTTGCTTTTGGAGAATGCAGGCATCGATCCCACTACCTCACGCATGCTAAGCATTTGAGCTAATTCCCCAGCCGTTTGGAATTTCCGCAAGAAGCAACCTAGAGGGTCCAGTCTTGTCAGGCTATGCTGTTGGTGGACTTGTTTGTTTACATGCCAGCACTTGCAGAGGCTTGGTGCATTTCCACAATTGAGCAAAATACCAAATGGCGGGTTAGCTCAGTTGGTTAGAGTGTGATGCTAATAACGCCAAGGTCATGGGTTCGATCCCTGTACTGGTTATGATGTATATTTTGAGTGTCAAAATTGTGAGTCACATGCATGTGAATTGTCAAGGGTGCCACAGAAATACATTTAGTGAATTGCCGAAATAGCTCAGTTGGGAGAGCGTTAGACTGAAGATCTAAAGGTCCCTGGTTAGGTCCCTGGTTCGATCCCTGGTTTCGGCATTTGTATTTGTTCTTTCTTCATGCTCTGGCTTCAAGGAAACTATCCACAGCTTTGTTTGTGGGCCTCAATGGTGTGTGCTACGCTGCTCCTCTGAAAGTAAGTAATTTCTTGCTTTTTCATCTGACATTTTGACATCAGTGTTACAGGAAAGTTGCTTGTCATTGTTACATGACAGTAGGTTGTCGTAAGACAAGGCTGCATGAAGTGTGAACTGGAGTTTTCTTGGATCCATGAAAGAATATGCTTTTGGAGAATGCAGGAATCGATCCCACTACCTCACGCATGCAAAGCATTTGAGCTAATTCCCCAGCCGTTTGGAATTTCCGCAAGAAGCAACCTAGAGGGTCCAGTCTTGTCAGGCTATGCTGTTGGTGGACTTGTTTGTTTACATGCCAGCACTTGCAGAGGCTAGGTGCATTTCCACAATTTAGCAAAATACCAAAAGGAGGGTTAGCTCAGTTGGTTAGAGTGTGATGCTGATAATGCCAAGGTCATGGGTTCGATCCCTGTACTGGTTATGATGTACATTTTGAGTGTCAAAATTGTGAGTCACATGCATGTGAATTGTCAAGGGTGCCACAGAAATACATTTAGTGGATTGCCGAAATAGCTCAGTTGGGAGAGCGTTAGACTGAAGATCTAAAGGTCCCTGGTTCGATCCCGGGTTTCGGCATTCGTATTTGTTCTTTCTTCATGCTCTGGCTTCAAGGAAACTATCCACAGCTTTGTTTGTGGTCCTCAATGGTGTGTGCTACGCTGCTCCTCTGAAAGTAAGTAATTTCTTGCTTTTTCATCTGACATTTTGACATCAGTGTTACAGGAAAGTTGCTTGTCATTGTTACATGACAGTAGGTTGTCGTAAGACTGCATGAAGTGTGAACTGGAGTTTTCTTGGATCCATGAAAGAATTTGCTTTTGGAGAATGCAGGCATCGATCCCACTACCTCACGCATGCTAAGCATTTGAGCTAATTCCCCAGCCGTTTGGAATTTCCGCAAGAAGCAACCTAGAGGGTCCAGTATTGTCAGGCTATGCTGTTGGTGGACTTGTTTGTTTACATGCCAGCACTTGCAGAGGCTTGGTGCATTTCCACAATTGAGCAAAATACCAAATGGCGGGTTAGCTCAGTTGGTTAGAGTGTGATGCTAATAACGCCAAGGTCATGGGTTCGATCCCTGTACTGGTTATGATGTACATTTTGAGTGTCAAAATTGTGAGTCACATGCATGTGAATTGTCAAGGGTGCCACAGAATTTTGTTTACCTCTGAATCAGAAGACTGACTATACCGGCACACTTTACAGTGACAAAACAAGGGTTATACCTTTAGTGAATTGCCGAAATAGCTCCGTTGGGACAGCGTTCATCTGACATTTTGACATCAGTGTTACAGGAAAGTTGCTTGTCATTGTTACATGGCAGTAGGTTGTCGTAAGACAAGGCTGCATGAAGTGTGAACTGGAGCTTTCTTGGATCCACAAAAAAAAAATGTTTTTGGGGAATGCGGGCATCGATCCCACTACCTATAGCATGCTAAGCAAACACAATACCAATTGATCAAATTCCCCAGCTGTTTGGAATTGCCACAAGGAGCAACCAAGAGTGTCCAGTCTTGTCAGGCTATGCTGTTGGTGGACTTGTTAGTTTGTGCTCCAGCACTTGCAGAGGCTCGGTGCATCTCAACAACTGTGCTCTGTAGCCAGCGGCCGGTTAGCTCAGTTGGTTAGAGTGTGTGATACGCTGCTCTCTGAAAGTAAGTAATGTCTTTCTTTTTCATCTGACATTGTGACATCAGGGTTACATGAGAGTTTCTTGGCATTGTTACATGACAGTTTCTTGTCATTGTTTACATGACAGTAGGTTGTCGTAAGACAAGGCTGCATAAAGTGTGAACTGGAGTTTTCTTGGATCCATGTAAGGGAATACCCCCCTGAATTGGACAAAAATGAATGGCAAGATATTGGCATTGGACAAACCATATACACGATGTCCAATACCACCCAAAGCGGCGTTGATTCGTGCAAAGTATATGGCAAATGCCATATGGCAATTGCCAATTGTAACACCTCAAAAATCCAACAGGGGGCGAGTGCGCTCCACCGGGGTTTTTCATGTTGGAAATGCAACCCAAGTCAACATCCAAAAGCAAAATTTTGAAAAAATGATTTTTTTTCCCAAAACTTATCACCCCTTAAAAAAGTGCTTTCTGGGCCGTTTTTCGAAATTCTTTCGCTTTTTTTGTCAATTACACATGTTTAAGAACTGTATGAATATACTTTTGTCCAATTTTGATATCACATTTTTTTTTTAAATTACATGCGCATAAGGCATATGTTTTGTCCATTTGCAATATGATTTCATAGGAAGTCAAAAGTCAAAAATGTCAAAATTTGGTAAAAAAACTTCACACATCCTTAAAAAAGTGCTTTCTGGACCGTTTTTCAAAATTCTTTCAATTTTTATGTCAATTACACATGTATAAGAACTTTATCAACATACTTTAGTCATACTTTATTATCATTTTTTTTTTTTTTTTACTTGTGCATAAGGCATATGTTTTCTCCATTTGGAATATGATTTCATAGGAAGTCAAAAGTCAAAAATGTCAAAATTTGGTAAAAAACTTCACACATCCTTAAAAAAGTGCTTTCTGGACCGTTTTTCAAAATTCTTTCGAATTTTGTGTCAATTACACACGTATAAGAACTGTATCAACATACTTTATTCGTATTTTATTATCATTATTTTTTTTATTTTTTTTTTACTTGTGCATAAGGCATATGTTTTGTCCATTTGCAATATGATTTAATAGGATGTCAAAAGTCGAAAATGTGATTTTTTTTTTAAACTTTAAAAACAAAAAAAAGTGCTTTCTGGACCGTTTTTCGAAATTGTTTCGATTTTAAGACAATTAATCATGTGTAAGAAGTGTATGAATATACTTTTGTAAAATGTTTTATCATAATTTTTTTTTTTTTACTTGTGCATAAGGAATATGATTTGTCCATTTGCAATATGATTTCACAGGAAGTCAAAAGTCAAAGTCAAAAGTCAATTTTTTTGGGGGCCAAAATTGACTGAACTGATGAACTCGGGACGGCCGGGCAGTGATAGTTGTTCATTTCCATCACTCGTTGTGTTGATTTCATCATGTCCATTTGGTGATGTTTTTTCACTATAGAATCATATTGCAAATGCGCGTGCAACTGGTAACCGGAAAAAAAAAATGATGATTTCATTATGTCCATTTGTTTATGTTTCCATTTGTTTATTTTCAAAGTCACTGTGCATTTGCAATATGTTTTAACCTCTTGGATCTCTAGGGGCGCTATTTCATTTTTGGATAAAAAACGTTCCCGTTTTAAGCGCGATATTTTGTCACGAAAAGATGCTCGACTATGCATATTCTTGACCGTTTTGGAAAGAAAACACTCTGAAGTTTCAGAATCTGCAAAGATTTTGTCTGTAAGTGCCCCAGAACTCATTCTACAGGCGAAACCAAGATGATGCATCACCCAGGAATTAGCAGAATTTCTGAAGCTCTGTTTTCCATTGTCTCCTTATATGGCTGTGATTGCGCAAGGAATGAGCCTACACTTTCTGTCGTTCGCCCAAGGTCTTAGCAGCATTGTGACGTATTTGTAGGCATATCATTGGAAGATTGACCATAAGAGACTACATTTTCCAAGTGTCCGCCTGGTGTCCTGCGTCGAATTCGGTGCGCAATTGCCAGCTGCTTCCACTTTACCATTTGATTCAGGGGAGAAAGCATGTGTCCAAGAACGATGTATCAATGAAGAGATATGTGAAAAACACCTTGATGATTGATTCTAAACAACGTTTGCCATGTTTTCAGTCGATATTATGGAGTTAATTTGGAAAAAAGTTCGCGTTTTGAGGACTGAATTTTCGGTTTTTTTTTGGTAGCCAAATGTGATGTATAAAACGGAGCTATTTCTAATACACAAAGAATCTTTTTGGAAAAACTGAGCATCTGCTATCCAACTGAGAGTATCCTCATTGAAAACATCAGAAGTTCTTCAAAGGTAAATGATTTTATTTGAAGGCTTTTATGTTTTTGTTGAAATGTTGCGTGCTGGATGCTAACGCTAATGCTAACGCTAAATCCTTTGTTTGCTAGCTACTGTTACACAAATTATTGTTTTCCTATGGTTGAGAAGCATATTTTGAAAATCTGAGATGACAGTTTTGTTTACAAAAGGCTAAGCTTGCGAGATGGCATATTTATTTCATTTCATTTGCGATTTTCATGAATAGTTAACGTTGCGTTATGGTAATGAGCTTGAGTCTGTATTCCTGATACCGGATCCGGTATGGGGAGTTCCAAGAGGTTAATGGGCAGGTACCATCACGAATTTGTCATGCTCAAAATTCAAACTATACTTTGCTCAAACTATACCTTTGTCAACTTGTATTATCATATTTTTTTGTTGTTTTACTTGTGCATAAGGCATATGTTTTGTCCATTTGCAATATGATATCATAGGAAGTCAAAAGTCAAAGTCAAAAGTAACGATTTTCCTCCGTGCAACTGGTGATCTGAAATGTGCAACTGGTGATCTGAAATGTGCAACTGGTAACCCAAAAAAAAAAATTTGATTCTATGTTTCCTTACTTTTTCAAAGTCACTGTGCATTTGCAATATGTTTTAATGGGCAGGTACCATCACGAATTTGTCATGCTATAAAAATCCTGCAGGAATGTGAAATTGACTGGCCGGATGAACTCGGGATGGCTTTGCAGTGATTCTGGGTCATCTCAATCGCTCGTTTGGGTTGATTTCAGAATGTCGCTTTTGGTGATGTTTTTTCACTATAGAATCATATTGCAAATGCACGTGCAACTGGTCACACAAAAAAAAAAAAAAAAAAAAATTTTGTTTATGTTTCCTTACTTTTTCAAAGTCACTGTGCATTTGCAATATGTTTTAATGGGCAGGTACCATCACGAATTTGTCATGCTATAAAAATCCTGCAGGAATGTGAAATTGACTGGCCGGATGAACTCGGGATGGCTTTGCAGTGATTCTGGGTCATCTCAATCGCTCGTTTGGGTTGATTTCAGAATGTCGCTTTTGGTGATGTTTTTTCACTATAGAATCATATTGCAAATGCACGTGCAACTGGTCACCCAAAAAAAAAAAAAAAATTTTTTTTTTGTTTATGTTTCCTTACTTTTTCAAAGTCACTGTGCATTTGCAATATGTTTCAATGGGCAGGTACCATCACGAATTGGTCATGCTACAAAAATCCTGCAGGAATGTGAAATTGACTGGCCCGATGAACTCGGGATGGCTTTGCAGTGATTCTGGGTCATCTCAATTGCTCGTTTGGGTTGATTTCAGAATGTCGCATTTGGTGATGTTTTTTCACTATAGAATCATATTGCAAATGCACGTGCAACTGGTCACCCAAAAATAAAAAAAAATGGTTTATGTTTCCTTACTTTTTCAAAGTCACTGTGCATTTGCAATATGTTTTAATGGGCAGGTACCATCACGAATTGGTCATGCTATAAAAATCCTGCAGGAATGTGAAATTGACTGGCCCGATGAACTCGGGATGGCTTTGCAGTGATTCTGGTTCATCTCAATCGCTCGTTAGGGTAGATTTCAGAATGTCGCATTTGGTGATGTTTTTTCACTATAGAATCATATTGCAAATGCACGTGCAACTGGTCACCCAAAAATAAAAAAAAATTGTTTATGTTTCCTTACTTTTTCAAAGTCACTGTGCATTTGCAATATGTTTTAATGGGCAGGTACCATCACCAATTGGTCATGCTATAAAAATCCTGCAGGAATGTGAAATTGACTGGCCCGATGAACTCGGGATGGCTTTGCAGTGATTCTGGTTCATCTCAATCGCTCGTTAGGGTTGATTTCAGAATGTCGCTTTTGGTGATGGTACCTCACTGTTTAAACATATTGCAAATGTACAAGAGTCAAGTGGACAAGAGTCCATCAGTCAATTAGATATCATTCTGATACAAACTGACACCAAACCCACTTTTTCCAACTCGTTTAGTAGCCAACTATTACATACTTCAGAGCTGGCCCAAAATTCACAACGCCTTCGGTTCAAACCATAAAAAAACCATAAAACACGTAGTTACGTTCTAGCTGCGGGTCCATTTCTTATGTTATGTGTTAGCCTAGCTGAGGCGACCCCGAATCCCAAGTTTCGGCTCGATAGGTCATTTGGTGTCCGAGAAAAACCCTAATTGGTGCTGAAAATCCACTTTTTTCCATGCCTTGCTACAGGGTCCTTGAACGAGCTATCGGACAGAAACGTTGGGGTCCGTCTCTATGGGCCGAGACGGTTTCAATGCACCTAGCCTTGCGTCTCTGAGACTTTTCTAAACGTCGTCATTTTTGTGATGGTCAAAATGAATTGAAGGTATTGCAAATGTACGAGGCTGTTTCTCGGTCCGAGAACCGTCTAGAGCCACGTAACTCACCACGTACCATCGACCGGAGGTCTAGAACAGGTTTCTAAAGTTTCGGAACTCTAGGTCTGACGGTTCTTTTTTAGCTCCAACAAAGCTAACTATTGCAGCCACTGTCTGTCTCTACGCACCCCAATACGTCCCTCCATCCAAGTTGTGTTTTAGTGTGATTTTTTTTTCCTTTGATTTTTTTGGGGAAAAATGACTGATTTACAGTTCATGGGGGTTGCCTAATCACATATATGAAGTTTTGGACAGATCTGACTTTTTTAACCCTTCGAAACAGCCCCTGAGACACCAATTATGGCACTTCCGGTTGGCACAGGAAGCTATAAATCAACACATATCCTCATTGGGGTATGCTGTTACAGAATCCTGAGTTTTAAGTCCTTACGTTAAGAATTGACTGATTTACACAGGGTTGAATGCACTATGTCTATCAAACTGCAGACAGGGTATGGGTAAACACTTTTAGGGTGATTTTAACCACTTCCGGTTGGTCCAGGAAGCTTAGAATCAACACAGGTAGACCTCATAGTGGCCTGATGGACTGGTACCGAAGACAGGTTCATACGGCATTCATAACCCATATAGACTTCAGGTTGAAATTAGGGGTGCAGGCAATGTATTCCTATGGGGAGAGATGACACTGTAATCTGTGAGATCAAAAAACACTGTTTTACTGTTAAGGGTTAATGCCACACGGTCAAGGTTAGGCTTGCACGGATCGAGAGGACCTTAGGAACATTCCTGTGGTGGAATTTGTCTTCTCACCCTAACGGTTCTCTCACTCTCACCCAAAATCAAATGACATTGTGGGGCAGGCTACATTTTGGGCCTACTATTCTAATGGTCGCTGCGCCTAGACCGAGCGAGCTACGGTCAAGAGGGATATCTCGTTGAACTCGGCACGGCCTAGGGATTATGGTAATGCCATTTCCTGCTCTCTGTGTCTTTAAGCACCGCACTTTATCACTCCATCCTTCCTGTGTGTGTGTGAGGGATGTTTTCTTTGACATCTGTTGGGATAAATTACTGATTTACAGTTCAGAAGGGTTACTTAGTCACACATATGACATTTTGGAGAGATCCGTCTCTATGGGCCGAGCCGGTTTCAATGCACCTAGCCTTGCATCTCTGAGACTTTTCTAAACGTCGTCATTTTCGTAATGGTCAAAATGAATTGAAAGTATTGCAAATGTACGAGGCTGTTTCTCGGTCCGAGAACCGTCTAGAGCCACGTAACTCACCACGTACCATCGACCGGAGGTCTAGAACAGGTTTCTAAAGTTTCGGAACTCTAGGTCTGACGGTTCTTTTTTAGCTCCAACAAAGCTAACTATTGCAGCCACTGTCTGTCTCTACGCACCCCAATACGTCCCTCCATCCAAGTTGTGTTTTAGTGTGATTTTTTTTTCCTTTGATTTTTTTGGGGAAAAATGACTGATTTACAGTTCATGGGGGTTGCCTAATCACATATATGAAGTTTTGGACAGATCTGACTTTTTTAACCCTTCGAAACAGCCCCTGAGACACCAATTATGGCACTTCCGGTTGGCACAGGAAGCTATAAATCAACACATATCCTCATTGGGGTATGCTGTTACAGAATCCTGAGTTTTAAGTCCTTACGTTAAGAATTGACTGATTTACACAGGGTTGAATGCACTATGTCTATCAAACTGCAGACAGGGTATGGGTAAACACTTTTAGGGTGATTTTAACCACTTCCGGTTGGTCCAGGAAGCTTAGAATCAACACAGGTAGACCTCATAGTGGCCTGATGGACTGGTACCGAAGACAGGTTCATACGGCATTCATAACCCATATAGACTTCAGGTTGAAATTAGGGGTGCAGGCAATGTATTCCTATGGGGAGAGATGACACTGTAATCTGTGAGATCAAAAAACACTGTTTTACTGTTAAGGGTTAATGCCACACGGTCAAGGTTAGGCTTGCACGGATCGAGAGGACCTTAGGAACATTCCTGTGGTGGAATTTGTCTTCTCACCCTAACGGTTCTCTCACTCTCACCCAAAATCAAATGACATTGTGGGGCAGGCTACATTTTGGGCCTACTTTCTAATGGTCGCTGCGCCTAGACCGAGCGAGCTACGGTCAAGAGGGATATCTCGTTGAACTCGGCACGGCCTAGGGATTATGGTAATGCCATTTCCTACTCTCTGTGTCTTTAAGCACCGCACTTTATCACTCCATCCTTCCTGTGTGTGTGTGAGGGAGGTTTTCTTTGACATCTGTTGGGAGAAATGACTGATTTACAGTTCAGAAGGGTTACTTAGTCACACATATGACATTTTGGAGAGATCCGTCTCTATGGGCCGAGCCGGTTTCAATGCACCTAGCCTTGCATCTCTGAGACTTTTCTAAACGTCGTCATTTTCGTAATGGTCAAAATGAATTGAAAGTATTGCAAATGTACGAGGCTGTTTCTCGGTCCGAGAACCGTCTAGAGCCACGTAACTCACCACGTACCATCGACCGGAGGTCTAGAACAGGTTTCTAAAGTTTCGGAACTCTAGGTCTGACGGTTCTTTTTTAGCTCCAACAAAGCTAACTATTGCAGCCACTGTCTGTCTCTACGCACCCCAATACGTCCCTCCATCCAAGTTGTGTTTTAGTGTGATTTTTTTTTCCTTTGATTTTTTTGGGGAAAAATGACTGATTTACAGTTCATGGGGGTTGCCTAATCACATATATGAAGTTTTGGACAGATCTGACTTTTTTAACCCTTCGAAACAGCCCCTGAGACACCAATTATGGCACTTCCGGTTGGCACAGGAAGCTATAAATCAACACATATCCTCATTGGGGTATGCTGTTACAGAATCCTGAGTTTTAAGTCCTTACGTTAAGAATTGACTGATTTACACAGGGTTGAATGCACTATGTCTATCAAACTGCAGACAGGGTATGGGTAAACACTTTTAGGGTGATTTTAACCACTTCCGGTTGGTCCAGGAAGCTTAGAATCAACACAGGTAGACCTCATAGTGGCCTGATGGACTGGTACCGAAGACAGGTTCATACGGCATTCATAACCCATATAGACTTCAGGTTGAAATTAGGGGTGCAGGCAATGTATTCCTATGGGGAGAGATGACACTGTAATCTGTGAGATCAAAAAACACTGTTTTACTGTTAAGGGTTAATGCCACACGGTCAAGGTTAGGCTTGCACGGATCGAGAGGACCTTAGGAACATTCCTGTGGTGGAATTTGTCTTCTCACCCTAACGGTTCTCTCACTCTCACCCAAAATCAAATGACATTGTGGGGCAGGCTACATTTTGGGCCTACTTTCTAATGGTCGCTGCGCCTAGACCGAGCGAGCTACGGTCAAGAGGGATATCTCGTTGAACTCGGCACGGCCTAGGGATTATGGTAATGCCATTTCCTACTCTCTGTGTCTTTAAGCACCGCACTTTATCACTCCATCCTTCCTGTGTGTGTGTGAGGGAGGTTTTCTTTGACATCTGTTGGGAGAAATGACTGATTTACAGTTCAGAAGGGTTACCTAGTCACACATATGACATTTTGGAGAGATCAGACTTTTTTAACCCCTCGAAACAGCCCCTGAGACACCAATTATGGCACTTCCGGTTGGCACAGGAAGCTATAAGTTAATTAACACATATCTTGGTTGACATAGCCACTTACAGAATCCTGAGTTTTAAGTCTTTACGTTAAGAATTGACTGATCTACACAGGGTTGAATGCACTATGTCTATCAAACTGCAGGCAGTGTATGGGTATACACTTTTAAGGTGATTTTAACCACTTCCGGTTGCTCCAGGAAGCTTAGATTCGACACAGGTAGACCTCATAGTGGCCTGATGGACTGTCTTAGAAGACAGGTTCATAAGGCATTCATAACCCACATAGGCTTCAGGTTGAATTTAGAGGTGCAGGCAATGTATTCCTATGGGGAGAGAAGTCAAAGCAAGCTGTTTCAAGTAAACACCTTCTTTTTACTGTGAAGGGTTAATGCCACACGGTCAAGGTTAGGCTTGCACGGATCGGGAGGACCTCAGGAACGCACCTGAGGTCGAATTGTGCTTCTCACCCTAACGGTTCTCTCACTGCCACCCAAAATCAAATGACATTGTGGGGCAGGCTTCATTTTGGGCCTTCTTTTTTTCAAGTTCGCTGCACTCAGAACGAGCTACGGTCAAGCGGGGCGTCTCGTTGAACTCGGCACAGTCTGGAGACTATGGTGATGCCATTTTTTGTGTTGATTTCAGAATGACATTTTGGTGATGGTCCCTCTCCGTTTAAACATATTGCAAATGCACAAAAGTCAACTAGCAAGTCAGTGTCCATCAGTCAATTAGATGTCATTATGACACCAAACGGATATCAATTGACACCAAACCCACTTTTTCCTACTCATTTAGAAGCCAACTATCACATATGTCAGAGCAGGCCCATAATTCACAGCGCCTTCAGTTTAAAACATAATAAAAAGGTAAAACACATAGTTACGTTCTAGCTGCGGGTCCAGTTCGGACATTATGTGAAGTCCTATGTGAGGCGACCCCGAATCCCGAGTTTCGGCTCGATAGGTCATTTGGTGTCCGAGAAAAACCCTAATTGGTGCTGAAAATCCACTTTTTTTCCATGCCTTGCTACGGGGTCCTTGAACGAGCTATCGGACAGAAATGTTGGGGTCCGTCTCTATGGGCCGAGCCGGTTTCAATGCACCTAGCCTTGCGTCTCTGAGACTTTTCTAAACGTCGTCATTTTTGTGATGGTCAAAATGAATTGAAGGTATTGCAAACGTACGAGGCTGTTTCTCGGTCCGAGAACCGTCTAGAGCCACGTAACTCACCACGTACCATCGACCGGAGGTCTAGAACAGGTTTCTAAAGTTTCGGAACTCTAGGTCTGACGGTTCTTTTTTAGCTCCAACAAAGCTAACTATTGCAGCCACTGTCTGTCTCTACGCACCCCAATACGTCCCTCCATCCAAGTTGTGTTTTAGTGTGATTTTTTTTTCCTTAGATTTTTTTGGGGAAAAATGACTGATTTACAGTTCATGGGGGTTGCCTAATCACATATATGAAGTTTTGGACAGATCAGACTTTTTTAACCCTTCGAAACAGCCCCTGAGACACCAATTATGGCACTTCCGGTTGGCACAGGAAGCTATAAGTCACCACATATCCTCATTGGGGTATGCTTTTACATAATCCTGAGTTTTAAGTCTTTACGTTAAGAACTGAGTTATTTACGGAGGGTTTAGTATGTGTGTGTTATTTCAGAAAATCATAGAAAATCACAGAAATCTCGCAGAGCTCCGCAGCACACTTTAAAAAGATTCGTATGAACACCCTGCAACTGGATCTGTAACCGTTGAAAAAAAAAAGCCTATTTGTGACCATCAACAAGTTGTCATTGTTCCGTTTCTCTTAAATGACGATAGATAAATGGCTGGTTCTTTTTTTATTGACACCGGAGGCTCCTTGACTTTGACCTGAAGTGGAAAAATAATTTCTCTACTTCCATTTTGGACCTTTAATCCCAGAAAAACGGCCATAACTCAAAAACCGTTGAGGCCAAGACGCCATCTTGTTCGGGGCCAACTGCCCATTATGCCAAACCTACGCTCACCAAGTTTCGGCTTCGAAATATTTTCCGTTTTCGAGATAAGGCCCCGTCGTGATTCGTGATGTTTTGCCAAATTGCCATATGATTCCGTATGCCCTCTTGTGGGAATTTCCGGGATAGCGGAAAAATGGTCCAAAACTTGTTTATTTTATAAAACGGAAACCGAATGTCCGACAAAGTTCATTTGATGACTTCCCGGTAGGTCTGGCCCTACCGCACGGGCCGACGCCGACCGCAAATTTTACAAATGTTTTCGGACGTCTAGTAAGGGACCGTACATTTGCAATATGGACTTTTTCACTGATCATACACGAAATGCCGAAATGTTCCCTTATGTATGAAAGAATTTGCTTTTGGAGAATGCAGGCATCGATCCCACTAC
>NW_027261101.1:0-125000 GCF_045791955.1 Oncorhynchus clarkii lewisi
TCTCTATGTCTCACTCTCTCTCTCTCTCTCTCTCTCTCTCTCTCTCTCTCTCTCTCTATGTCTGTCTCTCTCTCTATGTCTCTGTCTCCCTCTGTCTCTCTCTCTCTTTCTCTCTCTATGTCTCTCTCTCTCTCTCTCTCTCTCTATCTATCTATCTCTCTTTCTGTCTCTCATGCTCAGTCTCTCTCTCTCTCTATCTCTCTCTTTTCTCTCTCTCTCTCTCTCTCTCTCTCTCTCTAGGTCTCTGTCTCTCTCTCTCTCTCTGTCTCTCTCTCTCTCTATGTCTCTCTCGCTCTCTCTCTCTCTCTATGTCTCTGGTCTCTGTCTCTCTCTCTCTCTCTCTGTCTCTCTCTCTCTCTATGTCTCTCTCGCTCTCTCTCTTCTCTCTCTATGTCTCTCTCTCTCTTCGTCTCTCTCTCTTTCTCTCTCTCTTGCTCCCTCTCTCCCTTTCTCTCTCTCTCTCTCCCTCTATCTTTCTCTCTCTCTCTCTCTCTCTCTCTCTCTCTCTCTCTCTCTCTATGTCTCTGTCTCTGTCTACTTCAGTCTGCACCCGGGCCCCAGGGCCTACTTCAGTCTGCCCCCAGGCCCCAGGGCCTACTTCAGTCTGCCCCCAGGCCCCAGGGCCTACTTTAGTCTGCCCCCAGGCCCCAGAGGCCTACTTCAGTCTGCTCTCAGTGTGGTCCAGTGCTGGTGGATTGTCTCTAATGTCTCTAATGGTGACCCTCTACTGTTGGCACTGGGCCACTGCAGACTGAATGGAGCATCATACTTCCATTGTGAGGGCCACACAAAAGGGTGTTTGTTCCACCTGCTACGGTGGTGTCTGGTGTTATGTCTGTGTAGGGGTTGTCTGCACGCTTCTCCTGCTGTTTTATTTCAACATTTGTTTTCTTCCAGAATGTGAGGGCTGTCATCCTCAGGATGGCTCTCATCTACAAACCCCCATAGCACTGTTTGTCACAATTCTGTCACAGAAGTTTTTGTTGTCCTTGTTTAAGATTGTCACTGGGGACGTTGTGTTGTTGTTGACAGGGGGTATGACCTTGTCTCCATGGAGATGGGAGGCGGAGTCGATCTCTGTGTATTTGAACACCCTCTTGGTGACCTCTGGAGACCTGGGAGACATTGGTGACACCCCCTTTAGTTCTCTCCTCTATTGCCTCCTCTGTTGTCCCTCAACAGACATTGTTGTCATGGTATTGCTTTGGGGGAGGAGAGGATTTGGATAAAGACAAGTGTGAAACTAGATAATTTAGTGATCCCTTGCTGCTAAATATTTATACATAAGTTCTGTTCATGGTAACTCAAGTGTATTCAGGGTAGCATAGTATTGAGTAGCATTTTACCACTACGGTTACCTGTGAAAGCTTGCCTGCTCCACAGTGATTAGATATAGCCATGTGAAAGCTTGTCTCCTCCACAGTGATTAGATCTAGCCCTGTGAAAGCTTGCCTCCTCCACGGTGATAAGATCAAGCCCTGTGAAAGCTTGCCTGCTCCACAGTGATTAGATCTAGCCCTGTGAAAGCTTGTCTCCTCCACAGTGATTAGATCTAGCCCTGTGAAAGCTTGTCTCCTCCACAGTGATTAGATCTAGCCCTGTGAAAGCTTGCCTCCTCCACGGTGATTAGATCTAGCCCTGTGAAAGCTTGCCTCCTCCACAGTGATTCGATCTAGCCCTGTGAAAGCTTGTCTCCTCCACAGTGATTAGATCTAGCCCTGTGAAAGCTTGCCTCCTCCACGATGATTAGATCTAGCCCTGTCAAAGCTTGTCTCCTCCACAGTGATTTTATGTAGCCCTGTGAAAGCTTGGCTCCTCCACAGTGATTTTATGTAGCCCTGTGAAAGCTTGGCTCCTCCACAGTGATTAGATCTAGCCCTATGAAAGCTTGTCTCCTCCACAGTGATTAGATCTAGCCCTGTGAAAGCTTGTCTCCTCCACAGTGATTAGATCTAGCCCTGTGAAAGCTTGTCTCCTCCACAATGATTAGATCTAGCCCTGTGAAAGCTTGCCTCCTCCACAGTGATTAGATCTAACCCTGTGAAAGCTTGCCTCCTCCACAGTGATTAGATCTAGCCCTGTGAAAGCTTGCCTCCTCCACAGTGATTCGATCTAGCCCTGTGAAAGCTTGTCTCCTCCACAGTGATTAGATCTAGCCCTGTGAAAGCTTGTCTCCTCCACAGTGATTAGATCTAGCCCTGTGAAAGCTTGCCTCCTCCAAAGTGATTTTATCTAGCCCTGTGAAAGCTTGTCTCCTCCACGGTGATTAGATCTAGCCCTGTGAAAGCTTGTCTCCTCCACAGTGATTAGATCTAGCCCTGTGAAAGCTTGTCTCCTCCACAGTGATTTTATCTAGCCCTGTGAAAGCTTATCTCCTCCACAGTGATTAGATCTAGCCCTGTGAAAGCTTGTCTCCTACACAGTGATTAGATCTAGCCCTCTGAAAGGAGTTTACCCAGAGTGTTGATGTTTATGTCTATGTCCATACCTCTCTGCATCAGACCATGTGGAGAGTTTATTGATACAGTGTAGGCTATGTACACGCCTGGCTGTCACAACTGGAGACTTCGTTCATAACCCCCCATTCCAGTATTATATGTCTTCAGTTTAGAAACTTGGGCTCCAAGAATATGAGGTCCTTAAGGTTAAATTGCAGGAAACAGTTTTCCAACCAAAATGAGCTTTTACTCTGTATGCTTTTTAAAATGTCAATTCAGACAAATGTATTTTTAACATCAAATGTAACTCATTTACATAGGGTCACTGTGTTGTGGAACAATGTTATTAAAATTCATTCTCTCTCTCTCTCTGTCTGTCTGCCTTTCTCATCAGAAGAGGCAAGAAGCACAGCATCATCCTCCGGACACAGTTATCTGTCAGAGTTCACGCTTGTATCGGTGAGTGAAACACTTTTCATTTTGAACATTGTCTTTTCATTTGGAAGCACTGTGGGTATTTAAGTTGCGACTGTAAAATGCGGAGGTATCTGGAGTCAGACAATGTTGCTAATGTCAACCTCTGCTGCATCACCTGCACATCTCATTAGAATATATAGTCTCTGTTTGACTTCTTATTGGATGATTGAAAACTATCGCACTATCACTCCCAGCTGCTAGGTACAGTAAATAATACATGACATAATAATAAAAATAATAATACATAATTATGATAATACATCATAATAGTGATAATAAATAATAATACAAATATTAATAATAATACATAATAATAATAATACAAATTATAATACATAATAATAATAATACAAAATAGAATACATAATAATAGTAATACATAAGAATAATACATAAGAATAATGCATAATAATAATAATAATACATAATTATACTAGTAATAAAAATTATAATACATAATAATAGTAATACATAATAATAATACAAATAATACATAATAATAATAATAATAATAATACAAATAATAATAAAACAAATAATACATAGTAATAGTAACACATAATAATAATAAAAGTAATAATACATAGTAATAATAAAAATTATAATGCATAATAATAGTAAAATATAATAATAATACATAATAATACATACTAATAATAATACTAATAATAATATATAATATTAATACCTAATAATAATACTAGTATATAATAATAATACATCATAATAATATAAGTAATAATACATAGTAATAGTAACACAAAATAATAATAAAGGTAATAATACATAATAATGATAATACAAATTATAATACATAATAATAGTAATAGATCATCATAATAATAATAATAAAAGTAATAATACATACTAATAATAATACAAATAATAATAATACTAATATAATATTAATACATAATAAGACTACTAATATATAACAATAATACATAATAATAATATATAGCGGTAATAATAATAGTAATAATAATACATAATAATAATACAAATAATAATACATAATAATAACACTAATGTATAATAATAATATATAGCACTAATAATGATGATAAGAAATAATAATACATAATGATGATAATAATAATAATACATACTATTAATAATACGTAATACATACATACTAATATATACTAATAATAATACATAATAATAATATATAGCGTAATAATAATAGTAATAATAATACATAATAATAATACAAATAATAATACATAACAATAACACTAATATATAATAATAATAAAATAGCACTAATAATATAGTAATACTAATACATAATAATACATAATGATGATAATAATAATAATAATAATACATAATAATAATACATACATACTAATACGTACTAATAATAATACATAATACATACATACTAATACATACTAACAATAATACATAATACATACATACTAATACATACTAATAATAATAATAATACATAAGAAGAATAATAATATATAATATCAATAATAATATATAATATATATAATAATAATACATAATATTAATAATAATTTATAATAATAATATATAATATTAATACATAATATTAATAATAATTTATTATTATAATAATACATAATTATAAAACATAATAATAATTCATTGCCTAATCTGGAATTTACAGATCGCATGGCTGTGTGCTCCATTTTATACACCTGTCAGCAACGGGTGTTGCTGAAATAACCAAATCCACTAATTTGAAGGGGTGTCCACATACTTTTGCATATGTAGTGTACATGGTATTTCTAAAGAGCCAAAGTCACTGTGCAATCAACTACTCTATATCATCATTATATCGTCTGCCACTTCTCCACTGTGTTCCACTGCATCGGCTGATGAATCTGAAAAGATGAAACCCTCTGGGAGAGTGAGGAAAGTGTAGAGGTTGTTATGTTGGTTGTTTTAGAGACGTTTCCCTCTCCCTCCATCATGTTTTATGGTCTTGTTTTAACGCGCTCCACGCTTGATTCCTGCGTCAATAAAACAGGCCTCATAATGAGAGGAAATGAGTAGAGTGATTATAGGCCTGCGCACACACACACACACACACACACACACACACACACACACACACACACACACACACACACACACACACACACACACACACACACACACACACACACACACACACACACACACACACACACACACACACACACACACACACGCACACACTTAGTAAATCAGTCAAAGCTATTGTTTGGGTCACGGTCTTTCTACTTCTTTGTATATTTCTGTGTTGAGCTCACTGTTTCCATGTGGATGTTAATACTGTGTTTAGTTGGGAACACCTCCTGATATATCTTGAAGTCCTGTCCTGTCTCTCAGACACACCAGCCTCTATTATGAACCTCTATTACCTGACCTTTCGGCCTTGGAGAGGTG
Source organism: Oncorhynchus clarkii lewisi (assembly GCF_045791955.1). Classification (NCBI taxonomy): domain Eukaryota; kingdom Metazoa; phylum Chordata; class Actinopteri; order Salmoniformes; family Salmonidae; genus Oncorhynchus; species Oncorhynchus clarkii. Next base: position 5,322 of record NW_027261101.1, read on the forward strand.
TGTGTGTGTGCGTGTGCGTGTGTGTGTGTGTGTGTGTGTGTGTGTGTGTGTGTGTGTGTGTGTGTGTCTGTGTGTCTGTGTGTGTGTCTGTGTGTGTGTGTGTGTGTGTGTATGTGTGTCTGTGTGTGTGTCTGTGTGTGTGTGTGTGTGTGTGTGTATGTGTGTATGTGTGTGTGTGAGAGAGAGAGAGTTAACTGCTCTAAAATACTGGTTTAAATTATACTTAGTGAGAGACTAGCCCAGTTATGTCCCAGTCTAAAACTGACTCAAACCTGCCTTCCACATCACATTCAACAGCAGTAGCAAAGTGAAACAGTGCATTCATAGGTTGCGTGTAATACATTTAAGTACATAATTGTTTTTAGTAAGTATTATAATACAAACACGTCCAGCCTGCTTCACTTAATGATGAGTCAGAGCTTGTCTGTGCTCTGGGGATCCTTGCCCATGTACCAAGGTGCTCTGTTCTGTGCAGGTTGGCAGCAAGGCAGTGCTGCAGGCTGCTGCACGTTGACTCTGGTTGCGTCTTCTCTATATAGTGCATTACTTTTGACCAGGGCCCAGATGTAGTGAACTGTGTAGTGAATAGAGTGCCATTTGAGAGACAGACAGTGACAGAGACCATGGAGAGGAGTACACGTGGCTCTCTCCTGCAGACACACAGGGCCTCCTCCTCCTCTCCTCTCCAGGCTGCCAGGGCTAAAATAACTCAGCAGGGTTAACCTGGAAAAGCCATTAAGCCACGAGCTGTTGGATTTTAATTTGGCCTTTTTCAAAAGTGTTATTTAAGTGTACCAAGACAAGGACGGAGGCGTTATAACTTTGAAATGCCGTGTGAAATCCAGGCTATGATTTTCAGAAACTATGGCAGTCGTTTTCTCTGCTAATCTATTATACCTGCTGCTTGCATGATATGTATCATGGAAACATTAGGAAACTCCACTTGATTTGATTTATTTTCACTGGGAGTTTTTTTTCGAGCCCTAAAAATACTGTCTTTTAACTATTGGCAAGACATGAGACATGAGGCAAGACCACTCTAGTCTGGCCCAGCCTGCCAGGTGAACCTAACCTGCCTAGTTCCTGTTTGTGCATGCTGAGTACAGACCGCTCTAGTCTGTCCCAGCCTGCCAGGTGAACCTAATCTGCCTAGTTCCTGTTTGTGCATGCTGAGTACAGACCGCTCTAGTCTAGCCCAGCCTGCCAGGTGAACCTAACCTGCCTAGTTCCTGTTTGTGCATGCTGAGTACAGACCACTCTAGTCTGGCCCAGCCTGCCAGGTAAACCTAACCTGCCTCGGCCCTGTTTGTGCATGCTGAGTACAGACCGCTCTAGTCTAGCCCAGCCTGCCAGGTGAACCTAACCTGCCTCGGCCCTGTTTATGCATGCTGAGTACAGACCGCTCTAGTCTAGCCCAGCCTGCCAGGTGAACCTAACCTAGGCCCTGTTTGTGCATGCTGAGTACAGACAGCTCTAGTCTAGCCCAGCCTGCCAGGTGAACCTAACCTAGGCCCTGTTTGTGCATGCTGAGTACAGACCGCTCTAGTCTAGCCCAGCCTGCCAGGTGAACCTAACCTAGTTCCTGTTTGTGCATGCTGAGTACAGACCGCTCTAGTCTAGCCCAGCCTGCCAGGAGAACGTAACCTAGGCCCTGTTTGTGCATGCTGAGTACAGACAGCTCTAGTCTAGTCCAGCCTGCCAGGTGAACCTAACCTAGGCCCTGTTTGTGCATGCTGAGTACAGACCGCTCTAGTCTAGCCCAGCCTGCCAGGTGAACCTAACCTAGTTCCTGTTTGTGCATGCTGAGTACAGACCGCTCTAGTCTAGCCCAGCCTGCCAGGAGAACGTAACCTAGGCCCTGTTTGTGCAAGCTGAGTACAGACAGCTCTAGTCTAGCCCAGCCTGCCAGGTGAACCTAACCTAGGCCCTGTTTGTGCATGCTGAGTACAGACCGCTCTAGTCTAGCCCAGCCTGCCAAGTGAACCTAACCTAGGCCCTGTTTGTGCATGCTGAGTACAGACCGCTCTAGTCTAGCCCAGCCTGCCAGGTGAACCTAACCTAGGCCCTGTTTGTGCATGCTGAGTACAGACCGCTCTAGTCTAGCCCAGCCTGCCAGGTGAACCTAACCTAGGCCCTGTTTGTGCATGCTGAGTACAGACCGCTCTAGTCTAGCCCAGCCTGCCAGGTGAACCTAACCTAGGCCCTGTTTGTGCATGCTGAGTACAGACCGCTCTAGTCTAGCCCAGCCTGCCAGGTGAACCTAACCTAGGCCCTGTTTGTGCATGCTGAGTACAGACCGCTCTAGTCTAGCCCAGCCTGCCAGGTGAACCTAACCTAGGCCCTGTTTGTGCATGCTGAGTACAATGTGATTTATTTAATGTGAAGCGCTCCTATCTTCCTATTATTTCCTGGCACTTTCATTTTGTAATTTAAAACAGTTGGCTTTAAAATATGTTGGCTTTTACTGTTAGTTAACTGACTTTGCTCCAGGGGACTTCTGTGTCATAGATTCCATCATATCGAAGGTGGTTTAATGAGTGTACAGATAGAAACCATATAGAGCAGGGATGGCCAACTGGCAGCCTTTTGAAGACCGGGAACTCAGGAGGGTCTCAACTTACTGTTGAGAGTTAGGATAGTAGAATACACAAGGTGACATTTGGAAATGTGGTTGTGCATCAGCAGTTTTCTCTCTTGTTAAGTCCGTCACTGACAGTCATTCAATTAGTCCATTTCAGCTAACAGTTTTTAGATTGGTAAGTCAGTCTAGCGACCAGATATCTAAGCGTAGTAATCATGGTTTAATCACTGGCCGGGGGTCCCTCATTGATTTTGTTGGTCAGTCTCACTCGCATGTCATATTAAAATCAGCATTAAAAACATTTCTCTCCACCTTTTGGCAAAATGAATAGAATTACAACAAACTTGCTTTAATACTGCAACATTTTTCAACACCCCATGGCAAAATGTGTAGAACTGTACGAAATTACATCTGAAACTTACATTTCTCTGTGCTTGCAAGAAGGAGGCTGCTAAAATCTTTTGCTCCCAAAGTGGTCTTAGTGACTCGACTAGCTGTTGATCAGTGACCACCTTGCCTACAGAACATACATCAAGCTACTCTGTTGTGAGGGACTCTGTTCTGCTGTGAGGGACTCTGTTCTGCTGTGAGGGACTCTGCTCTGCTGTGATGGAGTCTGCTCTGCTGTGAGGGACTCTGTTCTGGTGTGAGGGACTCTGTTCTGCTGTGAGGGACTGTTCTGCTGTGAGGGACTCTGCTCTGCTGTGAGGGACTCTGTTCTGGTGTGAGGGACTCTGTTCTGCTGTGAGGGACTGTTCTGCTGTGAGGGACTCTGCTCTGCTGTGAGGGACTCTGCTCTGCTGTGATGGAGTCTGCTCTGCTGTGAGGGACTCTGCTCTGCTGTGAGGGGCAACAGGTGGCTGTCAACTTAGTGAGTACTAGGAGAGTCATCATCCACTTAGAGAAGGCTAGAACTGTTAATCTGTCTGCTGTGACTGACTGACTGTCCCCCCTCCCCAGGATCAGATAAACCCTCTGCACTGTGCACACAGGTTGCATTCCAATTGACACCCTGCATAGTGCACTACTTTTGACCAGAGCTCGGGCACCCTATAGGGAATAGGGTGCCATTTGGGACACAGCCACAGAGCAGAGGAAGAGCAAGGAGAAGGAGAACAGGGATTTCATGGAAAGATGTGGGCTAATGCCAATCTTATTAGGTTTGAGGGAAAAACATGACTTGGCCCAAGCAGGATTAGTTCACTCCAGTCTCTTCTCTGTCCTCTATTCTCAGCTCTAATTGTCCGTATGGGATGGATGCAACCTAACACTGCTTTGTCTCTTCTCTGTCCTCTATTCTCAGCTCTAATTGTCTGTATGGGATGGATGCATCCTAACACTGCTTTGTCTCTTCTCTGTCCTCTATTCTCAGCTCTAATTGTCTGTATGGGATGGATGCATCCTAACACTGCTTTGTCTCTTCTCTGTCCTCTATTCTCAGCTCTAATTGTCTGTATGGGATGGATGCATCCTAACACTGCTTTGTCTCTTCTCTGTCCTCTATTCTCAGCTCTAATTGTCTGTATGGGATGGATGCATCCTAACACTGCTTTGTCTCTTCTCTGTCCTCTATTCTCAGCTCTAATTGTCTGTATGGGATGGATGCATCCTAACACTGCTTTGTCTCTTCTCTGTCCTCTATTCTCAGCTCTAATTGTCTGTATGGGATGGATGCATCCTAACACTGCTTTGTCTCTTCTCTGTCCTCTATTCTCAGCTCTAATTGTCTGTATGGGATGGATGCATCCTAGCACTGCTTTGTCTCTTCTCTGTCCTCTATTCTCAGCTCTAATTGTCTGTATGGGATGGATGCATCCTAACACTGCTTTGTCTCTTCTCTGTCCTCTATTCTCAGCTCTAATTGTCTGTATGGGATGGATGCATCCTAACACTGCTTTGTCTCTTCTCTGTCCTCTATTCTCAGCTCTAATTGTCTGTATGGGATGGATGCATCCTAACACTGCTTTGTCTCTTCTCTGTCCTCTATTCTCAGCTCTAATTGTCTGTATGGAACAGATGCATCCTAACACTGCTTTGTCTCTTCTCTGTCCTCTATTCTCAGCTCTAATTGTCTGTATGGGATGGATGCATCCTAACACTGCTTTGTCTCTTCTCTGTCCTCTATTCTCAGCTCTAATTGTCTGTATGGGTTGGATGCATTCTAACACTGCTTTGTCTCTTCTCTGTCCTCTATTCTCAGCTCTAATTGTCTGTATGGGATGGATGCATCCTAACACTGCTTTGTCTCTTCTCTGTCCTCTATTCTCAGCTCTAATTGTCTGTATGGGATGGATGCATCCCATCCTAACACTGCTTTGTCTCTTCTCTGTTCCCTCTAAATTACTGCACCATGGGAGAAGCAGGCCTCGGTTCCCTCTAAATTACTGCACCATGGGAGAAGCAGGCCTCTGTTCTCTCTGAATTACTGCGCCATGGGAGAAGCAGGCCTCTGTTCCCTCTAGACTACTGCACCATGGGAGAAGCAGGCCTCTGTTCCCTCTAAATTACTGCACCATGGGAGAAGCAGGCCTCTGTTCTCTCTGAATTACTGCACCATGAGAGAAGCAGGCCTCTCTTCCCTCTGAGTTACTGCACCATGGGAGAAGCAGGCCCCTGTTCCCTCTAAATTACTGCACCATGGGAGAAGCAGGCCTCTGTTCTCTCTAAATTACGGCACCATGGGAGAAGCAGGCCTCTCTTCCCTCTGAGTTACTGCACCATGGGAGAAGCAGACCTCTGTTCTCTCTAAATTAGTGCACCATGGGAGAAGCAGGCCTCTGTTCTCTCTAAATTACTGCACCATGGGAGAAGCAGGCCTCTGTTCCTTCTAAATTACTGCACCATGGGAGAAGCAGGCCTCTGTTCTCTCCAAATTACTGCACCATGGATGAAGCAGGCCTCTGTTCCCTCTGACTTACTGCACCATGGGAGAAGCAGGCCTCTGTTCTCTCTAAATTACTGCACCATGGGAGAAGCAGGCCTCGGTTCCCTCTAAATTACTGCACCATGGGAGAAGCAGGCCTCTGTTCTCTCTGAATTACTGCACCATGGGAGAAGCAGGCCTCTGTTCCCTCTAAATTACTGCACCATGGGAGAAGCAGGCCTCTGTTCCCTCTAAATTACTGCACCATGGGAGAAGCAGGCCTCTGTTCTCTCTAAATTACTGCACCATGTGAGAAGCAGGCCTCTGTTCCCTCTGAGTTACTGCACCATGGGAGAAGCAGGCCTCTGTTCTCTCTAGACTACTGCACCATGGGAGAAGCAGGCCTCTGTTCCCTCTAGACTACTGCACCATGGGAGAAGCAGGCCTCTGTTCTCTTTAAACTACTGCACCATGGGAGAAGCAGGCCTCTGTTCCCTCTGAGTTACTGCACCATGGGAGAAGCAGGCCTCTGTTCCCTCTAAATTACTGCACCATGGGAGAAGCAGGCCTCTGTTCCCTCTAGACTACTGCACCATGGGAGAAGCAGGCCTCTGTTCCCTCAGACTTACTGCACCATGGGAGAAGCAGGCCTCTGTTCCCTCTGAGTTACTGCACCATGGGAGAAGCAGGCCTCTGTTCTCTCTAGACTACTGCACCATGGGAGAAGCAGGCCTCTGTTCCCTCTAAATTACTGCACCATGGGAGAAGCAGGCCTCTGTTCTCTCTAGACTACTGCACCATGGGAGAAGCAGGCCTCTGTTCCCTCAGGGGATCTGATCCTAGATAGGCACTACTTCTCTGTGAGGAAGGGCTCACTGTGATGGGGCTGACGGAGTTTAACCTCCCTCTTTAAAGAATTGGTACATCCGTTGTAAATCCCAGATTGTGGAATGGGTTCTAAATCAGTCCAAGTGTTGAACACACCTGAGCTGTTTCTATAGTTAGTTCATTCCTGTTTATACCTCATAAACAAGACTGATGGCCTCAAGGCTTGGTCTAGCACTGGATCTAATGTCTGTCATTGACAGCTCTTTAGTGTCACATTTCAGGAACATTTAGGAGAGTAGTAATGTACACAACTTTGCTTACAGTTTCTGTACAGCTAGAGAAAAACATCAGATGGCTAATTTGGGAGGCCTTGTCTTCTCTCTCTCTCTCTCTCTCTCTCTCTCTCTCTCTCGCTCTCTCTCTCTCTCTCTCTCTCTCTCTCTCTCTTCCTCTCTTCCTCTCTTCCTCTCTCTCTCCTCTCTCTCTGCGTGTCGTAAACCACTGAGTTTTTGACAAGACCTAATCCAGGTTCCCTAATCATAGTCATTAGCACACACAAACATACGGCTCGCCACGCCAGGGAAGACCTGTGCAACAAAGCCTGCGGCCAGAGGGAGAAGTGAAGTGTTCAGCCAATGAGCTAATGGTTTATTAAACTACTCTTTACCCATCCAATTCTGACACCGTGATTCGTTGTAATCAGGGAGTCAAGCAGTCTGGGGCTTTTGGGCCCTAAAACGTCCAAACAAGCACCACATGGTGATTCTTCTGGGCCTGGGAGAGCTCAGAGTGGGTCCCTGTTAACCTCACATACATACAGTCTGTTATTACTGTTAACCTCACATATAGTCTGTTAATACTGTTAACCTCACATACATACAGTCTGTTATTACTGTTAACCTCACATACATACAGTCTGTTATTACTGTTAACCTCACATACATACAGTCTGTTATTACTGTTAACCTCACATACATACAGTCTGTTAATACTGTTAACCTCACATACATACAGTCTGTTATTACTGTTAACCTCACATACAGACAGTCTGTTATTACTGTTAACCTCACATACAGACAGTCTGTTATTACTGTTAACCTCACATACAGACAGTCTGTTTATTACTGTTAACCTCACATACAGACAGTCTGTTATTACTGTTAACCTCACATACAGACAGTCTGTTTATTACTGTTAACCTCACATACATACAGTCTGTTATTACTGTTAACCTCACATACATACAGTCTGTTAATACTGTTAACCTCACATACATACAGTCTGTTATTACTGTTAACCTCACATACAGACAGTCTGTTATTACTGTTAACCTCACATACAGACAGTCTGTTATTACTGTTAACCTCACATACATACAGTCTGTTATTACTGTTAACCTCACATACAGACAGTCTGTTATTACTGTTAACCTCACATACAGACCGTCTGTTATTTCTGTTAACCTCACATACTTACAGTCTGTTATTACTGTTAACCTCACATACAGACAGTCTGTTTATTACTATTAACCTCACATATATAGTCTGTTAATACTGTTAACCTCACGTACTTACAGTCTGTTATTACTGTTAACCTCACATATATAGTCTGTTAATACTGTTAACCTCACATACTTACAGTCTGTTATTATTGTTAACCTCACATATATAGTCTGTTAATACTGTTAACCTCACATACAGGCAGTCTGTTATTACTGTTAACCTCACATACTTACAGTCTGTTATTACTGTTAACCTCACATATATAGTCTGTTAATACTGTTAACCTCACATACAGACAGTCTGTTATTACTGTTAACCTCACATATAGTCTGTTAATACTGTTAACCTCACATACAGACAGTCTGTTATTACTGTTAACCTCACATACAGACAGTCTGTTATTATTGTTAACCTCACATATATAGTCTGTTAATACTGTTAACCTCACATACAGGCAGTCTTAACCTCACATATATAGTCTGTTAATACTGTTAACCTCACATACATACAGTCTGTTATTACTGTTAACCTCACATACATACAGTCTGTTATTACTGTTAACCTCACATACATACAGTCTGTTATTACTGTTAACCTCACATACATACAGTCTGTTAATACTGTTAACCTCACATACATACAGTCTGTTATTACTGTTAACCTCACATACAGACAGTCTGTTATTACTGTTAACCTCACATACAGACAGTCTGTTATTACTGTTAACCTCACATACAGACAGTCTGTTTATTACTGTTAACCTCACATACAGACAGTCTGTTATTACTGTTAACCTCACATACAGACAGTCTGTTTATTACTGTTAACCTCACATACATACAGTCTGTTATTACTGTTAACCTCACATACATACAGTCTGTTAATACTGTTAACCTCACATACATACAGTCTGTTATTACTGTTAACCTCACATACAGACAGTCTGTTATTACTGTTAACCTCACATACAGACAGTCTGTTATTACTGTTAACCTCACATACATACAGTCTGTTATTACTGTTAACCTCACATACAGACAGTCTGTTATTACTGTTAACCTCACATACAGACAGTCTGTTATTACTGTTAACCTCACATACATACAGTCTGTTATTACTGTTAACCTCACATACAGACAGTCTGTTTATTACTGTTAACCTCACATACAGACAGTCTGTTATTACTGTTAACCTCACATACAGACAGTCTGTTTATTACTGTTAACCTCACATACAGACAGTCTGTTATTACTGTTAACCTCACATACAGACAGTCTGTTTATTACTGTTAACCTCACATACAGACCGTCTGTTATTTCTGTTAACCTCACATACTTACAGTCTGTTATTACTGTTAACCTCACATACAGACAGTCTGTTTATTACTATTAACCTCACATATATAGTCTGTTAATACTGTTAACCTCACGTACTTACAGTCTGTTATTACTGTTAACCTCACATATATAGTCTGTTAATACTGTTAACCTCACATACTTACAGTCTGTTATTATTGTTAACCTCACATATATAGTCTGTTAATACTGTTAACCTCACATACAGGCAGTCTGTTATTACTGTTAACCTCACATACTTACAGTCTGTTATTACTGTTAACCTCACATACAGACAGTCTGTTTATTACTGTTAACCTCACATACAGACAGTCTGTTATTACTGTTAACCTCACATACAGACAGTCTGTTTATTACTGTTAACCTCACATACAGACCGTCTGTTATTTCTGTTAACCTCACATACTTACAGTCTGTTATTACTGTTAACCTCACATACAGACAGTCTGTTTATTACTATTAACCTCACATATATAGTCTGTTAATACTGTTAACCTCACGTACTTACAGTCTGTTATTACTGTTAACCTCACATATATAGTCTGTTAATACTGTTAACCTCACATACTTACAGTCTGTTATTATTGTTAACCTCACATATATAGTCTGTTAATACTGTTAACCTCACATACAGGCAGTCTGTTATTACTGTTAACCTCACATACTTACAGTCTGTTATTACTGTTAACCTCACATATATAGTCTGTTAATACTGTTAACCTCACATACAGACAGTCTGTTATTACTGTTAACCTCACATATAGTCTGTTAATACTGTTAACCTCACATACATACAGTCTGTTATTACTGTTAACCTCACATACAGACAGTCTGTTATTACTGTTAACCTCACATACAGACAGTCTGTTATTATTGTTAACCTCACATATATAGTCTGTTAATACTGTTAACCTCACATACAGGCAGTCTGTTATTACTGTTAACCTCACATATAGTCTGTTAATACTGTTAACCTCACATACATACAGTCTGTTATTACTGTTAACCTCACATACATACAGTCTGTTATTACTGTTAACCTCACATACATACAGTCTGTTATTACTGTTAACCTCACATACATACAGTCTGTTAATACTGTTAACCTCACATACATACAGTCTGTTATTACTGTTAACCTCACATACAGACAGTCTGTTATTACTGTTAACCTCACATACAGACAGTCTGTTATTACTGTTAACCTCACATACAGACAGTCTGTTTATTACTGTTAACCTCACATACAGACAGTCTGTTATTACTGTTAACCTCACATACAGACAGTCTGTTTATTACTGTTAACCTCACATACATACAGTCTGTTATTACTGTTAACCTCACATACATACAGTCTGTTAATACTGTTAACCTCACATACATACAGTCTGTTATTACTGTTAACCTCACATACAGACAGTCTGTTATTACTGTTAACCTCACATACAGACAGTCTGTTATTACTGTTAACCTCACATACATACAGTCTGTTATTACTGTTAACCTCACATACAGACAGTCTGTTATTACTGTTAACCTCACATACAGACAGTCTGTTATTACTGTTAACCTCACATACATACAGTCTGTTATTACTGTTAACCTCACATACAGACAGTCTGTTTATTACTGTTAACCTCACATACAGACAGTCTGTTATTACTGTTGACCTCACATACAGACAGTCTGTTTATTACTGTTAACCTCACATACAGACAGTCTGTTATTACTGTTAACCTCACATACAGACAGTCTGTTTATTACTGTTAACCTCACATACAGACCGTCTGTTATTTCTGTTAACCTCACATACTTACAGTCTGTTATTACTGTTAACCTCACATACAGACAGTCTGTTTATTACTATTAACCTCACATATATAGTCTGTTAATACTGTTAACCTCACGTACTTACAGTCTGTTATTACTGTTAACCTCACATATATAGTCTGTTAATACTGTTAACCTCACATACTTACAGTCTGTTATTATTGTTAACCTCACATATATAGTCTGTTAATACTGTTAACCTCACATACAGGCAGTCTGTTATTACTGTTAACCTCACATACTTACAGTCTGTTATTACTGTTAACCTCACATATATAGTCTGTTAATACTGTTAACCTCACATACAGACAGTCTGTTAATACTGTTAACCTCACATACTTACAGTCTGTTATTACTGTTAACCGCACATACAGACAGTCTGTTTATTACTGTTAACCTCACATACTTACAGTCTGTTATTATTGTTAACCTCACATATATAGTCTGTTAATACTGTTAACCTCACATACAGACAGTCTGTTATTACTGTTAACCGCACATACAGACAGTCTGTTTATTACTATTAACCTCACATATATAGTCTGTTAATACTGTTAACCTCACGTACTTACAGTCTGTTATTACTGTTAACCTCACATATATAGTCTGTTAATACTGTTAACCTCACATACTTACAGTCTGTTATTATTGTTAACCTCATATATATAGTCTGTTAATACTGTTAACCTCACATACAGGCAGTCTGTTATTACTGTTAACCTCACATACTTACAGTCTGTTATTACTGTTAACCTCACATATATAGTCTGTTAATACTGTTAACCTCACATACAGACAGTCTGTTAATACTGTTAACCTCACATACTTACAGTCTGTTATTACTGTTAACCGCACATACAGACAGTCTGTTTATTACTGTTAACCTCACATACTTACAGTCTGTTATTACTGTTAACCTCACATACATACAGTCTGTTATTACTGTTAACCTCACATACAGACAGTCTGTTTATTACTGTTAACCTCACTCACAAATGACCTCCTAATGAAGTGGATGACGTATTGATAAAGATGAGGTAGTGGTAGATGTGAACTAGGCCAGTGTCTGTCTCGTAACGTCTTGGATTCTCCTATTGAAAACAAACAGACTCTTAGAGGATCTCTGTAGTATTGGAGATCCTTTATTTGTCTATGTGACTGTGCTTACCCCAGTAGTTCAGTCAAAACAAACTGGAGGCTGTAGAGAGACTAAATACCATCTTAGAGGATCTCTGTAGTATTGGAGATCCTTTATTTGTCTATGTGACTGTGCTTACCCCAGTAGTTCAGTCAAAACAAACTGGAGGCTGTAGAGAGACTAAAGACCATCGTAGAGGATCTCTGTAGTATTGGAGATCCTTTATTTGTCTATGTGACTGTGCTTACCCCAGTAGTTCAGTCAAAACAAACTGGAGGCTGTAGAGAGACTAAAGACCATTGTAGAGGATCTCTGTAGTATTGGAGATCCTTTATTTGTCTATGTGACTGTGCTTACCCCAGTAGTTCAGTCAAAACAAACTGGAGGCTGTAGAGAGACTAAAAACCATCGTAGAGGATCTCTGTAGTATTGGAGATCCTTTATTTGTCTATGTGACTGTGCTTACCCCAGTAGTTCAGTCAAAACAAACTGGAGGCTGTAGAGAGACTAAAAACCATCGTAGAGGATCTCTGTAGTATTGGAGATCCTTTATTTGTCTATGTGACTGTTCTTACCCCAGTAGTTCAGTCAAAACAAACTGGAGGCTGTAGAGAGACTAAAAACCATCATAGAGGATCTCTGTAGTATTGGAGATCCTTTATTTGTCTATGTGACTGTGCTTACCCCAGTAGTTCATTCAAAACAAACTGGAGGCTGTAGAGAGACTAAAAAACATCGTAGAGGATCTCTGTAGTATTGGAGATCCTTTATTTGTCTATGTGACTGTGCTTACCCCAGTAGTTCAGTCAAAACAAACTGGAGGCTGTAGAGAGACTAAAAACCATCGTAGAGGATCTCTGTTGTAATAGACCTTAGTGGTACCAATGTTTCTTGTTTTTGTACAACTTTCTTCTATGCCTGTCCCAGTGCATGTTATGAACTAGAATGAGAACATCTCTCTATCAAAAATGATACAGGAAGAGGTTGATTCTCTACTTCAGTGTCAATGTCAGTTAATGGTGTTAGTTTGGTCTTTGTCTCTGTTTGTTTGACCAACAACATGGCCTGCCATTTTCCTAAAAACCCCCTAGACTCAGATCTGACCCGTTCTCCAAATAAACCTCCTAGACTCAGATCTGACCCGTTCTTCCTCTCTGTGTGTTAGCGTTGGACACAAGCAGCTCAAACTCATTTTGTTGGACTATTATTGTTTTCTGTAGCTATTTGTCATCTCTTATAACAAGAGGAACAGACATCTGTTGGTCTGGGCTGGCTGACTAGTGTGATTAAAGCAACTGTTGTGTTGGTGTTCACCCTGTCCACAAACCGATTAGTCTCTGATTGCACTTTGTGAAATTATTTTCCCCAATTGATGAAGTTGAGAGACAGAGAGAGACACAGAGAGAGAGCGAGACAGAGAGAGACATATAGACAGAGGAGAGAGACAGAGGGGGGAGAGAAAGACAGACAGACAGACAGACAGACAGACAGACAGACAGACAGACAGACAGACAGACAGACAGGCAGACAGAGACAGACAGACAGACAGAGAAGGGTGGGAGACAGAGAAGGGAGGGAGAGACAGAGAGACAGACAGAGGAGAGAGACAGAGATAGACAGAGGAGGGAGAGAGAGAGAGAGAGACAGACAGACAGACAGACAGACAGAGGTGGTGATTTGGTGGGGGTTCTCCCCAGTTCTACAGCTACTACAGCTAAGGCAGGGCAGCTTGTGTGAGAGATGGTGTGTCTGTCAACACATTCATCCACAGTGGAAGAATGACAGCTTTAATCATAGGTGACAGGCTCTCCCAGGATTGTCTTTTTTTAATGAGCTGTTATGGAGACGGCTCAGGGCATGATTCCATGCCCTGAAAAATGTGTAGTGTTTGGCCTTTTATGTCGACTACTGGAAACACTGTGTTCTTAAAAACGTGACTCTTCGAGCTGTACATTCTCAATAATAATTCCCTGTTTAACTGGGTTGTTAACAAGGTTTATAGATGTCAGCACAATGACTCACAATGGTCATATCACCTGTAGCCTCCTCCTCATTCTTCCTTCTCTGCAGGGGAGTCTGCCTTTTCCATAACCTCATCCAGTCAGCCAGCCAGCCATCCAGTCAGCCAGCCATCCATCCAGTCAGCCATCCAGCCAGCCATCCAGTCAGCCAGCCAGCCATCCAGTCAGTCTGCCAGCCATCCAGCCAACCAGTCAGCCAGCCATCCAGCCATCCATCCAGTCAGCCATCCAGTCAGTCATCCATCCAGTCAGCCATCCAGTCAGCCAGCCAGCCAGTCAGCCATCCAGTCAGTCATCCATCCAGTCAGCCATCCATCCAGTCAGCCATCCAGTCAGTCATCCAGTCAGCCATCCATCCAGTCAGCCATCCATCCAGTCAGCCATCCAGTCAGCCATCCATCCAGTCAGCCATCCATCCAGTCAGCCATCCATCCATCCAGTCAGCCAGCCAGCCAGCCATCCATATAGTCAGCCATCCAGTCAGCCAGCCATCCATCCAGTCAGCCATCCATCCAGTCAGTCAGCCATCCATCCAGTCAGTCAGCCAGCCAGCCAGCCAGCCAGCCAGCCAGCCAGCCATCCAGCCAGCCAGCCAGCCATCCAGTCAGCCAGCCAGCCATCCAGTCAGCCATCCATCCAGTCAGCCATCCATCCAGTCAGCCATCCAGTCAGCCATCCATCCAGTCAGCCATCCAGTCAGCCAGCCATCCATCCAGTCAGCCATCCATCCAGTCAGTCAGCCACCCATCCAGTCAGCCAGTCAGCCATCCATCCAGTCAGCCATCCAGTCAGCCATCCAGTCAGTCAGCTATCCAGTCAGCCATCCAGTCAGTCATCCATCCAGTCAGCCATCCATCCAGTCAGCCATCCAGTCAGCCATCCAGTCAGTCATCCATCCAGTCAGCCATCCATCCAGTCAGCCATCCAGTCAGCCAGCCATCCATCCAGTCAGCTATCCAGCCAGCCAGCCAGCCATCCAGTCAGTCAACCATCCATCCATCCAGTCAGCCAGCCATCCAGTCAGCCATCCAGTCAGTCAGCCATCCATCCAGTCAGCCATCCAGTCAGCCAGCCATCCATCCAGTCAGCCAGCCATCCAGTCAGCCAGCCATCCAGTCAACCAGCCATCCAGTCAGCCAGCCATCCAGTCAGCCAGCCAGCCAGCCAGCCATCCATCCAGTCAGCCAGCCAGCCATCCAGTCAGCCAGCCATCCATCCAGTCAACCAGCCATCCATCCAGTCAGCCAGCCATCCAGTCAGCCAGCCAGCCATCCAGTCAGCCAGCCTCAGCACATTTGTCTGGACAGATGCAAAACAATTCCAGTGTTTAATCTGCTTGTTACAGAACTGGAAAACCAATTTGAGATGTCTGTTGTCATGTCTTACTGGCCACAACAACAGCACGTACTGGGATGACATGTCTGGGTTTACCCTGGTCCCCCTGTCCAGAGAGAGATCCAGTATCTAGCCCTTATCCCTCTGTCCAGAGAGAGATCCAGTATCTAACCCTGGTCCCCCTGTCCAGAGAGAGATCCAGTATCTAACCCTGGTCCCCCTGTCCAGAGAGAGATCCAGTATCTAACCCTGGTCCCCCTGTCCAGAGAGAGATCCAGTATCTAACCCTGGTCCCCCTGTCCAGAGAGAGATCCAGTATCTAACCCTTATCCCCCTGTCCAGAGAGAGATCCAGTATCTAACCCTGGTCCCCCTGTCCAGAGAGAGATCCAGTATCTAACCCTTATCCCTCTGTCCAGAGAGAGATCCAGTATCTAACCCTTATCCCTCAGTCCAGAGAGAGATCCAGTATCTAACCCTGGTCCCCCTGTCCAGAGAGAGATCCAGTATCTAACCCTTATCCCTCTGTCCAGAGAGAGATCCAGTATCTAACCCTGGTCCCCCTGTCCAGAGAGAGATCCAGTATCTAACCCTGGTCCCCCTGTCCAGAGAGAGATCCAGTATCTAACCCTGGTCCCCCTGTCCAGAGAGAGATCCAGTATCTAACCCTGGTCCCCCTGTCCAGAGAGAGATCCAGTATCTAACCCTGGTCCCCCTGTCCAGAGAGAGATCCAGTATCTAACCCTTATCCCCCTGTCCAGAGAGAGATCCAGTATCTAACCCTTATCCCTCTGTCCAGAGAGAGATCCAGTATCTAACCCTTATCCCCCTGTCCAGAGAGAGATCCAGTTTCTAACCCTTATCCCCCTGTCCAGAGAGAGATCCAGTATCTAACCCTTATCCCCCTGTCCAGAGAGAGATCCAGTATCTAACCCTGGTCCCCCTGTCCAGAGAGAGATCCAGTATCTAACCCTGGTCCCCCTGTCCAGAGAGAGATCCAGTATCTAACCCTGGTCCCCCTGTCCAGAGAGAGATCCAGTATCTAACCCTTATCCCTCTGTCCAGAGAGAGATCCAGTATCTAACCCTGGTCCCCCTGTCCAGAGAGAGATCCAGTATCTGACCCTGGTCCCCCTGTCCAGAGAGAGATCCAGTATCTAACCCTGGTCCCCCTGTCCAGAGAGAGATCCAGTATCTAACCCTTATCCCCCTGTCCAGAGAGAGATCCAATATCTAACCCTTATCCCCCTGTCCACAGAGAGATCCAGTATCTAACCCTTATCCCTCTGTCCAGAGAGAGATCCAGTATCTAACCCTGGTCCCCCTGTCCAGAGAGAGATCCAGTATCTAACCCTGGTCCCCCTGTCCAGAGAGAGATCCAGTATCTAACCCTGGTCCCCCTGTCCAGAGAGAGATCCAGTATCTAACCCTGGTCCCCCTGTCCAGAGAGAGATCCAGTATCTAACCCTGGTCCCCCTGTCCAGAGAGAGATCCAGTATCTAACCCTTATCCCTCTGTCCAGAGAGAGATCCAGTATCTAACCCTGGTCCCCCTGTCCAGAGAGAGATCCAGTATCTAACCCTTATCCCCCTGTCCAGAGAGAGATCCAGTATCTAACCCTGGTCCCTCTGTCCAGAGAGAGATCCAGTATCTAACCCTTATCCCCCTGTCCAGAGAGAGATCCAGTATCTAACCCTTATCCCCCTGCCCAGAGAGAGATCCAGTATCTAACCCTTATCCCTCTGTCCAGAGAGAGATCCAGTATCTAACCCTGGTCCCCCTGTCCAGAGAGAGATCCAGTATCTAACCCTGGTCCCCCTGTCCAGAGAGAGATCCAGTATCTAACCCTTATCCCCCTGTCCAGAGAGAGATCCAGTATCTAACCCTGGTCCCCCTGTCCAGAGAGAGATCCAGTATCTAGCCCTTATCCCTCTGTCCAGAGAGAGATCCAGTATCTAACCCTGGTCCCCCTGTCCAGAGAGAGATCCAGTATCTAACCCTGGTCCCCCTGTCCAGAGAGAGATCCAGTATCTAACCCTGGTCCCCCTGTCCAGAGAGAGATCCAGTATCTAACCCTGGTCCCCCTGTCCAGAGAGAGATCCAGTATCTAACCCTGGTCCCCCTGTCCAGAGAGAGATCCAGTATCTAACCCTGGTCCCCCTGTCCAGAGAGAGATCCAGTATCTAACCCTTATCCCCCTGTCCAGAGAGAGATCCAGTATCTAACCCTGGTCCCCCTGTCCAGAGAGAGATCCAGTATCTAACCCTTATCCCCCTGTCCAGAGAGAGATCCAGTATCTAACCCTTATCCCCCTGTCCAGAGAGAGATCCAGTATCTAACCCTTATCCCCCTGATCCCAGAGAGAGATCCAGTATCTAACCCTGGTCCCCCTGTCCAGAGAGAGATCCAGTATCTAACCCTTATCCCCCTGTCCAGAGAGAGATCCAGTATCTAACCCTGGTCCCCCCCTGGTCCAGAGAGAGATCCCTATGGTCCCCCTGTCCAGAGAGAGATCCAGTATCTAACCCTTATCCCCCTGTCCAGAGAGAGATCCAGTATCTAACCCTGGTCCCCCTGTCCAGAGAGAGATCCAGTATCTAACCCTTATCCCTCTGTCCAGAGAGACATCCAGTATCTAACCCTGGCCCCCCTGTCCAGAGAGAGATCCAGTATCTAACCCTTATCCCCCTGTCCAGAGAGAGATCCAGTATCTAACCCTGGTCCCCCTGTCCAGAGAGAGATCCAGTATCTAACCCTGGTCCCCCTGTCCAGAGAGAGATCCAGTATCTAACCCTTATCCCTCTGTCCAGAGAGAGATCCAGTATCTAACCCTTATCCCCCTGTCCAGAGAGAGATCCAGTATCTAACCCTTATCCCTCTGTCCAGAGAGAGATCCAGTATCTAGCCCTTATCCCCCTGTCCAGAGAGAGATCCAGTATCTAACCCTTATCCCCCTGTCCAGAGAGAGATCCAGTTTCTAACCCTTATCCCTCTGTCCAGAGAGAGATCCAGTATCTAACCCTGGTCCCCCTGCCCAGAGAGAGATCCAGTATCTAGCCCTGGTCCCCCTGTCCAGAGAGAGAGAGAAAGAGAGAGAGCCAGGGGAGAGTGGATCGAGGGAAGGATAATTAAAAACATACATGTAATGAGGCACCACAGGACCAGGCTGAGGGGGTCATATAAACCTGTCACTCATCTCCTCGGCTCCGCTCAAACAGCCTCCAACATGGGATCATGGAGTTAGAGTCACACCGGGAGTCCAAGCTAAACAACAGCCTGTCAAGGAGGAGAAACTGGAGGAAAACACACACCAGGAGGGAGGGAGGGAGGGAGGGAGGGAGGGAGGGAGGGAGGGAGGGAGGGAGGGAGTGAGGGACTCATCAGTCCAAATCAGGCTCTTGTGTAATGGTGTGTATCAGATCAGAGGGTGGATTGATGCTATCGCTCTCTCTTCCCGTACTTTCTCTGTTCTTTCTTTCTCACTTTCTCTCTCTCTCTCTCTTTCTTTCATTCTTTATTTCTGTCAGTGAGGTGTGAGTGGTGTTTCCGTGTTCTGACGATCTCAGACATGTAGAGAGATTATGAGAGCACAGGTCACTGCTAAACCCTCAGCACTGGGAGATAGTAACAGCTTTTCTCCTGTTTTACATTTCAGTTGCATTTGGAATCAGTAGGGTTGTAACTTTGTTCTAGCTAAATGGTGTATAATGTAATCATTCATATTAACTAATGAAATGAACACTATTTATTCCAAAGCCATGTGTTTCCTATTGTGAGGCCCTCAGCACTCCTCAGCCCTGTTTAAAGAGGAGAGCTGTCTACATGTTCATCCAGAAAGGGATTTTAACTGTATGTCTGCACACAGCACAGAATAGAAGAGAGGGAGGGAGGACTGTTTCACTGTTCAGAATGGCCCTTCTCAGCAGCATCCTCAACAACATGCTGAAAGGCCAGACCTCACTGCCCTACAACTGAAAGACTACATAGACTACTCTGAGACACTACATAGACTACAGCTGAGAGACTACATAGACTACAGTTGAGAGACTACATAGACTGCAGCTGAGAGACTACATAGACTACAGCTGAGAGACTACATAGACTGCAGCTGAGAGATGACATAGACTACAGCTGAGAGATGACATAGACTACAGCTGAGACACTACATAGACTACAGCTGAGAGATGACATAGACTACAGCTGAGAGATGACATAGACTACAGCTGAGAGATGACATAGACTACAGCTGAGAGACTACATAGACTACTCTGAGACACTACATAGACTACAGCTGAGAGACTACATAGACTACAGCTGAGAGACTACATAGACTACAGCTGAGCGATGACATAGACTACAGCTGAGAGATGACATAGACTACAGCTGAGAGACTACATAGACTACAGCTGAGCGATGACATAGACTACAGCTGAGCGATGACATAGACTACAGCTGAGAGATGACATAGACTACAGCTGAGACACTACATAGACTACAGCTGAGAGATGACATAGACTAAATCCTCTATGTCCTGTGGTGATAATTCCTGTCCTTCCATCCTCAGCCAGACCAGTATACATGTAGTACTAGTAATACCAGCTGAATGAGTCAGTACAACATGGGTCGAGACGTAGGGATATTGCTCCATTGTATACATGGTTGTCGGGGGGCCTACTGTTTGATGGAATGCACATCTTACAGAATGTGGCTTTAAAGGTCCAATCCCTCTTGCTGTGTGACTGGAATAGCCCCTGTCAAAGAGGACAGGTGTGGAGCTTCAACAGTAACAGCCTTTCAACAGCTGAGCCTGAAGCAGACAGGAAACCAACCTGAGAAAGGAATCTGAAGGGTCAGTCAGGTTGTTGTTTCTCTGACCACTCCGTTTATTTCATGTCTGCTCCGTTTTCTTTATTGAATGTTCTCACATGGGTCTGTGCTGTCTTGGTGCTGGGGTTGGAGTTCCCCGTCACAGTCGGTGTTTGCCCTCTCTCTTCCCCCCCGGCTTCGTCCCAAATGGCACCCTATTCCCTATATAGTGCACTACTTTTGACCAGAACCCTATGGACTCTGGCACCCTGTTCCCTATATAGTGCACTACTTTTGACCAGGGTCTATGGGAATAGGATGCCATTTGAGACATGTCCTTGGTCATAAGGAACGCAGCGTGACCATCAGCTTAAGAGGGAGGCCAGGCAGAAGGAAAAACACAGCTAATGCAGGGAACTTGAATGGGCTGCATTATTTATATTGGCTAACTAAGAGAGACTTATTGTTAATGGAATGGTTTTTAAGTGCCCTGATGTAGCTGATGTTTCACAGAGAGGAGTTTAAATGTAATACTGTTAATTGAATGTAGAATTGGATTATAAAGTCCATTTCCAGCACAAATGAATTTCCTACTCGACTTCATTTAAAAATATCACTATATTCTCCTAATGTTTCACAGACTGTTAGAAGAAGCATAGAGTTGTGTTTGAGTGGTTTGATGTTTTATGTGGGAGAGAAACTGAAC
The DNA here is from genome assembly GCF_045791955.1 of Oncorhynchus clarkii lewisi. NCBI lineage: Eukaryota > Metazoa > Chordata > Actinopteri > Salmoniformes > Salmonidae > Oncorhynchus > Oncorhynchus clarkii. The sequence goes on from NW_027261101.1 coordinate 26,285, forward strand.
CTCCATCTTAACCACATACTAGATCTACATGATGGATGAATACCTCTTGAGATCTATGGTGCACTTTCTGGACTCTGAGTGTTTCAATGTAGTAGAGTTAGGGTTAGGTTTAGAGTTAGGGTTAGGTTTAGAGTTAGGGTTAGGTTTAGAGTTAGGGTTAGGGTTAGGTTTAGAGTTAGGGTTAGAGTTAGGGTTAGTTAGGGTTAGTTAGGGTTAGAGTTAGGGTTAGTTAGGGTTAGAGTTAGGGTTAGTTAGGGTTAGAGTTGGGGTTAGAGTTAGGGTTAGTTAGGGTTAGAGTTGGGGTTAGTTAGGGTTAGAGTTAGGGTTAGTTAGGGTTAGAGTTGGGGTTAGAGTTAGGGTTAGTTAGGGTTAAAGTTAGGGTTAGTTAGGGTTAGAGTTGGGGTTAGAGTTAGGGTTAGTTAGGGTTAGAGTTAGGGTTAGAGTTGGGGTTAGAGTTAAAGTTAGGGTTAGAGTTAGGTTTAAGGTCAGACTGGACTGTAGTGCCACTATAAACCAGTAAAACATCCTGTCCTCTAACAGGGTGCCCTGCTGGCTCTGTGAAAGGTCCTAGTGTGGCTCTGAATTCCTTCTCCACTCATCCCTCTCATCCCATGCTGACTTCCTTTCTTCAGACTGCTTTGATGTCCGTGTCTCACCAATAGAACATGCCTCATTCTGTCTGTCTTTCTGACTGTCCATCTGTCTGTCTGCTTGTGACTGTCTGTCCGTCTGTGTTTGTCTGTCTGGAGAATACAGCCATACATATCTCACTGCAGTTTCTTCATAATTCTACTGTATGTGTCAGTGTACTGTATATGTCAGTGTACTGTATATGTCAGTGTACTGTATATGTTAGTGTACTGTATATGTTAGTGTACTGTATATGTCAGTGTACTGTATATGTCAGTGTACTGTATACTGTATATGTCAGTGTACTGTATACTGTATATGTTAGTATACTGTATATGTCAGTGTACTGTATATGTCAGTGTACTGTTATATGTCAGTGTACTGTATATGTCAGTGTACTGTTATATATCAGTGTACTGTATATGTCAGTGTACTGTATATGTCAGTGTACTGTATATGTCAGTGTACTGTATATGTCAGTTTACTGTATACTGTATATGTCAGTGTACTGTATATGTCAGTGTACTGTATACTGTATATGTCAGTGTACTGTATATGTCAGTGTACTGTATATGTCAGTGTACTGTATATGTCAGTGTACTGTATACTGTATATGTTAGTATACTGTATATGTCAGTGTACTGTATGTCAATGTATTGTATACTGTATATGCCAGTGGTTAGAGGATTTGTTTAGTCCAATGTGTTGGAGATTTCATTTAGGCTTTTCTGGACATTCTAATGTTCTGTTTACTCTATATGTGGGAGCCAATGAGAAAACAATGCCATAGTGATGTCACCAGAGGACCCAGACATTATGTTACTCAGTTATCTGCTGCAGTAAACTCCCAGCTCAGTGGTGTGAGCAGAGTAACAATGTCCTCTGTTCTCTGGGTTTGTCCCCAATGGCACCCTATTCCCTATATAGTGCACTACTTTTAACCAGGGCCCATAGTGCACTATATAGGGAATAGGGTTCCATTTGGGACGCAGCCTCTGTCTCATCTCCAGTCCTCACTTGACATTGTTTCTGGAACACCTGCGAGAGAAGGCAAGAAGCCTGGCCTGTATAGCCTAACATTAAACCTCCTGCTCTGCACCCTGACTGTCCGAGTCCTTGGGTTCATCAGCCACAGCTACCCGTACATGAGGCAGGTGTGCAGGTAACACTGTGTGTAGTGATGGGGGTTGTTGCTAGTCTAACTGTTATTATCAAGGTCATGATTTTTAGACCGTTCAACGGGTCCTTTTCCTCAAAAGTGACTTACTGACCCATAAAAGATGACATGACGTACACACACACACGCACGCACGCACACACACACACACACACACACACACACATACATGCACGCACGCGCACACACACACACACACACACACACACACACACACACACACACACACACACACACACACACACACACACACACACACACACAGTCAGTGGAGTGGTGCTGGAGTCTGTGCTGGGCTACAGTGATACAGGGTCAACAGTAGCCAGTCAGTCCCATCAGGTGACTGCTTCTCTTTATCAGGCTCATGGATGTGTTGAAGGCCAATGAGAGATCTGCTAATCTGGGAGTCTGATGTAAGTCCCATCCCAGGCATGGGATTTGTGATATTCATACTGTGGGACCTTATAGCAGCAATCAGCAGTTGAAACAATAACCTTGTGTCCTCCCTGCCCCTGTTTCTGTAAAAAGCCGAGGGATGTGGCTGGAGAAATGTAACCTGACTATCAAATTCATAGACTGAGCTATGGATGCAAGGACTGACCATCCATGATATCAACATTATAGTTGTAACCATGTTTGAGGCTAGACAGTGTTTGTTTACATGCAGTTTGTTTTCAAACATTGAGGTAAAACAATCTTATATTTTGAGTTATGATGAGATATGACATGAGGCATTTATAAATTATATTCTTCAACAATTATTGGGTAAATATAATTAATTCATAAATCCTCAACTGTATGTAGCAACTGCAGATTTCCCCTTTAATAAAACATAATATCCTCTCTACCATGAACACAAAGACAATACTGGACAGTATCACCAGAGACACTAAGACAATATTACCATGAACACAAAGACAATATTACCATGAACACAAAGACAATATTACCATGAACACAGACAATATTACCATGAACACAAAGACAATATTACCATGAACACAAAGACAATATTACCATGAACACAAAGACAATATTACCATGAACACAAAGACAATATTACCATGAACACAAAGACAATATTACCATGAACACACAGCCAATATTACCATGAACACAAATACAATATTACCATGAACACAAAGACAATACTACCATGAACACAAAGACAATACTACCATGAACACAAAGACAATATTACCATGAACACAAAGACAATATTACCATGAACACACAGACAATATTACCATGAACACAAAGACAATATTACCATGAACACAAAGACAATATTACCATGAACACAAAGACAATATTACCATGAACACAAAGACAATATTACCATGAACACAAAGACAATATTACCATGAACACAAAGACAATATTACCATGAACACAAAGACAATATTACCATGCACACAAAGACAATATTACCATGAACACAAAGACAATATTACCATGAACACAAAGACAATATTACCATGAACACAAAGACAATATTACCATGAACACAGACAATATTACCATGAACACAAAGACAATATTACCATGAACACAAAGACAATATTACCATGAACACAAAGACAATATTACCATGAACACAGACAATATTACCATGAACACAAAGACAATACTACCATGAACACAAAGGCAATATTACCATGAACACAAAGACAATACTACCATGAACACAAAGACAATATTACCATGAACACAAAGACAATATTACCATGAACACAAAGACAATATTACCATGAACACAAAGACAATATTACCATGAACACAAAGACAATATTACCATGAACACAGACAATATTACCATGAACACAAAGACAATATTACCATGAACACAAAGACAATATTACCATGAACACAAAGACAATATTACCATGAACACAAAGACAATATTACCATGAACACAAATACAATATTACCATGAACACAAAGACAATATTACCATGAACACAAAGACAATACTACCATGAACACAAAGACAATATTACCATGAACACAAAGACAATATTACCATGAACACAGACAATATTACCATGAACACAAAGACAATACTACCATGAACACAAAAACAATATTACCATGAACACAAAGACAATACTACCATGAACACAAAGACAATATTACCATGAACACAAAGACAATATTACCATGAACACAAAGACAATATTACCATGAACACAAAGACAATATTACCATGAACACAAAGACAATATTACCATGAACACAGACAATATTACCATGAACACAAAGACAATATTACCATGAACACAAAGACAATATTACCATGAACACAAAGACAATATTACCATGAACACAAAGACAATATTACCATGAACACAGACAATATTACCATGAACACAAAGACAATATTACCATGAACACAAAGACAATATTACCATGAACACAAAGACAATATTACCATGAACACAAAGACAATATTACCATGAACACAAAGACAATATCACCAGAGATACAAAGACAATATTGGACAATATCACCAGAGACACAAAGACAATATTGGACAGTATCACCAGAGACACAAAGACAATATTGAACAATATAACCAGACAACACAAAGACAATATTGGACAATAAAACCAGAGACACAAAGACAATATTGGACAATAAAACCAGAGACACAAAGACAATATTGGACAGTATCACCAGAGACACAAAGACAATACTGGACAGTATCACCGGAGAAACAACGACAATTTGTGACAGATATCAGAATACTACAAAGAATCACACAGGAAGATAATATATTAAGCAATAAGGCAGGAGGGGTTGTGGTATATGGCCTATATACAAAGGCTAAGGGCTGTTCTTATGCACGACACAACAAGGCGAGCCTGGATATACCACAAACCCCCGAGGTGCCCTATTGCTATTATAAACTGGTTACCAATGTAATTAGAGCAGTAAAAATAAATGTTTTGTCATACCTGTGGTATACGGTCTGATATACCACGGCTGTCAGTCAATCAGCATTCAGGGTTTTAACCTCCCAGTTTATAATGTACCATATACACTTGTGGTAAAGGAACCACTTGTACTATACACCAGTCCCAATGTAAACCCTAGAGGTTACCAAGACAACTAAGTTATCTAGTATTGTGCTCACTTGGCTCTGGGAACGTTCGTCTATGAAAGCCAGGGAGGCCGGATTCCAAAATACTTTCTTTCACCTCCATTCCGATCAATGTTGTGGATTGAAGTACCCAGATGGAATAATGAGATCAAGCCTGTTGAGAAGCTCTCCTCGTTCCTCTCAGCTCACCCGTGGTTCTGAAGGGGTTTACTCTGTGTTGTCGGAGCGGGAGAAGATTTGGCCACCTTTGTTCCGTTTCAAAAGAGAGGAAAGGGGATCCAGATAGATAAAGATGAGAGGCCCCCAGTTCCCCCTGTGAACGTTGGCCAAGAGACCATTTAATCCTCTCAGGCATTGTGGTAGGACGGCTCTATTTGAGCTCAGGGCTACTGGAGGACCCAGGGTGCCAGCTATTGAGTGGTGGGAGAAATGTTTAAGTCCATGTGGAGTGGCTTTCGGCTCGCCTCGTCAGCCTCCAAAACACTACATTCTGTGTTGGTCTCAAGTACATGAAACGTGTTACATTATAACACAAAGCAGCCTAAGCCTAACCACGTCGACCAAAACAACCTTTCTTCCCATTGACCTTTTGACAGCTGTCATAAGACATTTATCTGGCAGTAAATGGAATGTCAATGAGGGCAAATCATTCAGATGAATGTGGATGTCGTGTGAAGGTATGAAACTTCATAAAAACCCTTTTGTGTCCCTTTCTACACCAATGGTGCTCAACAGGTCATGTAGTTCTGGTCTGAATTGTCCTCATCATCTGTTCCTTAATCTGAGCTTTCAAGAGGGGTGAAAACTTCAGCTGTTGAAGTCCTCAGAAGTGATCATGTGTGAACCAATGAGGTTCCAGAGTATCTTGGTGATGAAAGCGGGGCGTGTTTACATCGTTCTAGTGGTTTTCACTGAATAAAGAGCATCCCCATCTTTTAGTAAACGTGTCAGACTTTGTTTTGAGCCATTCAAATCACATCTATTGTATTATACTGTGGTTGGTTTCTCTGTGGTCACTTGGGAATCGCTGCTAAGGACATACAAAGCATTGAAAATGGTTCTGCTTAAACCTCTTGTTTCTAAGATAAAAGCCTTTAATCTTTGTGTTTAGAGCTGTAGATATGTTAGAGTATCTCAGTGTGTCTGGACCTCAGAAGTTGTTCCTCAGAATGACATCAGCAAATGTTATCCCCTTAGACTTGTTCTCCCATTCATTTCCTATGAATCAACAGATTTCATTTCCTATGAATCAACAGATTTCATTTCCTATGAATCAACAGATTTCATTTCCTATGAATCAACAGATTTCATTTCCTATGAAAACAGATTTGTCGTCATCCATGACATGAATCAATCGATAGTGGGACCTTATTTGGCGAACATTGCATGTCATGACACATTAATGATATAGCCTACTTCATAAACAATTTGCATACCTCTGTGAGATATCATCAGAGCACATTTTATAGTGTTTTGTTCTGTGTCACGATGAACTACACATTAACACTAGACTCCCTGTAAACATTCCACTCATGTAGCAGAGAGAGAGAGAGAGAGAGAGAGAGAGAGATAGAGAGAGAGAGAGAGAGAGATAGAGAGAGAGGAGAGAGAGAGAGAGAGAGAGAGAGAGAGAGAGAGAGAGAGAGAGAGAGAGAGAGAGAGAGAGAGAGAGAGAGAGAGAGAGAGAGAGAGAGAGAGAGAGAGAGAGAGAGAGGGAGAGAGAGAGAGCGAGAGAGAGAGGGAGAGAGAGAGAGAGAGAGAGAGATAGAGAGAGGGAGAGAGAGAGAGGAGAGAGAGAGAGAGAGAGAGAGAGAGAGAGAGAGAGAGAGAGAGAGACGGATACAGACAGAGAGAGAGACGGATACAGACAGAGAGAGACGGATACAGACAGAGGGAGGGAGAGAGAGAGACGAATACAGACAGACAGACAGAGAGAGAGAGAGTAGTTCTGATGGGCTGCAGGCTGCTATCATGGAGGAGATGGTTTTGGTTTCTGCTGCTCTGCATGGCATTGGCCACCCCAGGCCAGTTTACTTTACCCATGTGGTGACATGCCACACACACACAGCCACGTGGGAACCCACACACACATATACACACACACGCCCACACACACTCTAACGGGTCACTGCCTTGCACTCATGGCATATCAGAATAAGCGTGCATGCACACACACACACCTGTATACACATCCACACACACACAGGCTTTTTTTTAATCAAATATTTAGGCTACATGATTAAGGATGTAAACAAAACAGTCCCATGTAAACATCTTGATATGGCCAATGCACTCAATTACACATAGACCACAACATACTGCATGAATTGGTGTGTGTTTGTGGTGTGTTTGTGTGTGTGCGTGTGCGTGTGAGTGTGTGTTTGTGGTGTGTGTGTGTGTGCGTGCGTGCGTGTGTGTGTGTTTGTGGTGTGTGCGTGCGTGTGTGTGTGCGTGTGTGTGTGTGTGAGTGTGTGTGTGTTTGTGGTGTGTGCGTGCGTGCGTGTGTGTGCGTGCGTGTGTGCGTGCGTGCGTGTGTGTGTGTGTGTGTGCGCGTGCGTGCGATCTCAATGCTATGTTTGTTGGAGACACAATCTAAAGACAGAAATGCACACTTTGATTAAAAGCTTTGAGTTCAGTCTATTCTACACCGTCTGTATTTGTGATGTTGACAAACTCTCTGACCTTGTTGCTTTTTGACACATCACACCGTGTTTGAGACACACAGCTGCAGAAAGCTCATCCTGCTACAGTCTGTCAGGCTAATGTCTTCCGGATCCATCCATTCATACTGGAACACATGTTCATATGTTCCAGTTCTCTCCAGTAGACCGTAGGATCTGAGTCTGAAGACTGACGAACAAAACTTCACAGATGTATTGCACCAACATGTATTTATGGTCCACATTATTTACTGCTTTACTGCAGTACTTCATGAGTAATCAGCATAATAGTTGTTCAACAGCACTGAATGACATTCCTGGTCTGTCCTCTCCTCTCTGTGTGAAAATGTTGGCTGGTGGTCATGGGTCGTTCCATGTTAGCGTCTCTATCGCTGTCAGAGCTATCCTCCTCCGTGCAGAGAGGGACACACAGAGACAGAGAGAGAGAAGGAGAGAGTCAGGGAGAGATTGATAGACAGGAAGAGAGAGAGAGAGAGAGAGAGACAGGGAGAGATAGAGAAGGGGAGAGAGAGAGAGAGGGAGAGAGTCAGGGAGATATTGATAGACAGGAAGAGAGAGAGAGAGAGAGGGAGAGATAGAGAGACATTAAGAGAGACTTTTGTATATTATCTACCTCAAATCAAATCAAATCAAATGTATTTATATAGCCCTTCGTACATCAGCTGATATATCAAAGTGCTGTACAGAAACCCAGCCTAAAACCCCAAACAGCAAGCAATGCAGGTGTAGAAGCACGGTGGCTAGGAAAAACTCCCTAGAAAGGCCAAACTCACTTGCTTTGGCAATGTTAACACGTTTCCCATGCCAATAAAGCCCCTTGAATTGAATTGAAAAAAATTGACAGAGAGAGACAAGGAAAGACAGGGAGAGATAGAGGGAGAGAGAGCAGTCATGACTGCTGCTACTGCTGGGCTGGGTTGTCATGACTGCTGCTATCTGCAGCCTGTCTGGGTGTCTCAGCCCTATAAGAAAGGCCTTCAGACCTGCCCTTGTCTGCCATGACAAATACTTTTGGGGTGTGAGGCATGCTACCATGACGGTTTCAGGAAAAGGCCATGTCCATTTGTCATTAAAGTTGTCATTAAAACTGCAAAACTATTGATTACAATTATTAATTTAATGTAGCTTTTTAATACAAATGATTAGATTGGAACATATAAATAATAACACAGCATTTCTGGTGTGTATGTTGCCAATGTGACAGTCTGTGTTGCCATGTTTGGTTCTTCCAGTTGTCTGTATGTGCTTGTCCTCCTGACACTGATCTGTGAGGAAGTGGAGGAATACAGGGGCTGTTTGAGCTGTGTGGAGGCTCTGTTACATGATGGAATGGTACATTGTCCTGGTGTTCAGTCTCTACTGCAATGTCAGGAAGAGATCTGAGCTCCTGACAGCCCGGATCAACTGGGGTCAACCCTGCTTCACCCTGAGGGCCACCTGGAGACCCCACACTGGGCTGCTGCCTCACTGGGATTATCTGACACACACACACACACACACACACACACACACACACACACAGCTGTCTCTGTAGTCTACTGCCTTTGATGCCTCTCTCTCTCTCTGTCAATTCAATTCAAGGGGCTTTATTGGCATGGGAAACATGTCTTAACATTGCCAAAGCAAGTGAGGTAGATAATATATAAAGTGAAATAAACAATAAAAATCAACAGTAAACATTAAACATACAGAAGTTCCAAAACAATAAAGACATTACAAATGTCATATTATATATATATATATATATATATATACACAGTGTTATAATGATGTACAAATAGTTAAAGTACAAAAGGGAAAATAAATAAGCATAAATATGGGTTATATTTACAATGGTGTTTGTTCTTCACTGGTTGACCTTTTCTTGTGGCAACAGGTCACAAATCTTGCTGCTGTGATGGCACATTGTGGGATTTCACCCAGTGGATATGGGATGATGGCACATTGTGGGATTTCACCCAGTAGATATGGGATGATGGCACACTGTGGTATTTCACCCAGTAGATATGGGATGATGGCACACTGTGGTATTTCACCCAGTAGATATGGGATGATGGCACACTGTGGTATTTCACCCAGTAGATATGGGATGATGGCACACTGTGGTATTTCACCCAGTAGATATGGGATGATGGCACACTGTGGGATTTCACCCAGTAGATATGGGATGATGGCACACTGTGGTATTTCACCCAGTAGATATGGGATGATGTCACACTGTGGTATTTCACCCAGTAGATATGGGATGATGGCACACTGTGGGATTTCACCCAGTAGATATGGGAGTTGATCAAAATCGGGTTTGTTTTGGAGATCTTTGTGGATCTGTGTAATCTGAGGGAAATATGTCTCTCTAATATGGTCATACATTGGGCAGGAGGTTAGGAGCAGCTCAGTTTCCACCTCAGTTTGTGGGCAGTGAGCACATAGCCTGTTTTCTCTTGAGAGCCAGGTCTGCCTACGACGGCCTTTCTTAATAGCAAGGCTATGCTCACTGAGTCTGTACATAGTCAAAGCTTTCCTTAAGTTTGGGTCAGGTATTCTGCCACTGTGTACTCTCTGTTTAGGGCCAAATAGCATTCTAGTTTGCTCTGTTTTTTTGTTAATTCTTTCCAATGTGTCAAGTAATTATCTTTTTGTTTTCTCATGATTTGGTTGGGTCTAATTGTGTTGCTGTCCTGGGGCTCTGTGGGGTCTGTTTGTGTTTGTGAACAGAGCCCCAGGACCAGCATGCTTAGGGGACTCTTCTCCAGGTTCCTCTCTCAGTATGTGATGGCTTTGTTATGAAAGGTTGGGAATCGCTTCCTTTTAAGTGGTTGTAGAATTGAACGGCTCTTTTCTGGATTTTGATAATTAGTGGGTATTGGCCTAATTCTGCTCTGCATGCCTTATTTGGTGTTTTACACTGAGGATATTTTTACAGAATTCTGCATGCAGTCTCAATTTGGTGTTTGTCCCATTTTGTGAATTCTTGTTTGGTGAGAGGACCCCCGACTTTACAACCATAAAGGGCAATGGGTTCTATAACTGATTCAAGTATTTTCAGCCAGATCCTAATTGGTATGTTGAATTTTCATGTTCCTTTTGATGGCATAGAATGCCCTTCTTGCCTTGTCTCTCAGATCGTTCACAGCTTTGTGGAAGTTACCTGTGGCGCTGATGTTTGGCCGAGGTATGTATAGTTTTTGTGTGCTCTAGCTAGGGTAGTGGTTCCCAAACATTTTATAGTCCCGCACCCCTTCAAACATTCAACCTCCAGCTGCGTACCCCCTCTAGCACCAGGGTCAGCACACTCTCAAATGTTGTTTTTGACCATCATTGTAAGCCTGCCACCCACACACTATACGATACATTTATTAAACATAAGAATGAGTTTTTGTTACAACCCGGCTCGTGGGAAGTGACAAAGAGCTCTAATAATGCCAGGGCACAAATAATAATATAATAATAAATCAATAATTTAGCTCTTTATTGAACCGTCTTACATATAAAACCTTATTTGTTAATTGAAAATGGTGAATAACTCACCACAGGTTAATGAGAAAGGTGTGCTTGAAAGGATGCACATTACTCTGCAATGTTGGGTTGTATTGGAGAGAGTCTCCGTCTTAAATCATTTTCCACACAGTCTGTGCCTGTATTTAGTTTTCATGCTAGTGAGGTGCTTCACTATATCACATTTGACATTGTCCGTAAGCTTGAGTTCATTTGCACAAAGAATCATACAATGATGGAAAGACCTGTGTGTTGTCCTTATTAATGCAGACAGAAAAGAGCTCCAACTCCTTAATCATAGCCTCAATTTTGTCCCACACATTGAATATAGTTGCGGAGAGTCCCTGTAATCCTAGATTCAGATCATTCAGGTGAGAGACAACATCACCCAGATAGGCCAGTCGTGTGAGAAAAAACATCACCCGATAGGCCAGTCGTGTGAGAAACTCATCATCATGGAAGAGGTCAGACAAGTGAAAATGATGGTCAGTAAAGAAAACTTGAAGCTCGTCTCTCAATTCCAAAAAACATGTCAATACTTTGCCCCTTGATAACCAGCACACTTCTGTATGTTGTAAAAGCGTTACATGGTCACTGCCCATATCTTTGCATAATGCAGAAAATACATGAGAGTTCAGGGACCTTGCTTTAACAAAGTTAACCGCAAGAGAGTAGCTGTTAATGTTATTGGATGTTAATTATTAATTACATTGTGTTGTTATTTCACTGAACACTAGATGGTTTAATGTTATTTTTGGCAGTGAAACAAGGCTACTCAGGTGAGGAAAAAACCTCACCCAAATGTATATCCCTGTTGAACTGTTTGAAAATGTGAAGCATTATATATATATTTTAAATATGAATCACATTTTTAGTTGGCGTACCCCCTTCGGCATTGCGCGTACCTCTGGGGGTAGATGGAATTTGTGGTCCTGGCAACTGGACATTTATTGGAACACAAATATTTTTGTCTTACATTCAAGGCTCTCTCTCTCTCTCGCTCTCTCTCTCTCTCTCTCTCTCTCTCTCTCTCGCTCTCTCTCTCTCGCTCTCTCTCGCTCTCTCTCTCTCTCGCTCTCGCTCTCTCTCGCTCTCTCTCGCTCGCTCTCTCTCGCTCTCTCTCTCTCTCTCTCTCTCTCTCTCTCTCGCTCTCTCTCGCTCTCTCTCGCTCTCTCTCGCTCTCTCTCTCTCTCTCGCTCTCTCTCTCGCTCTCTCTCTCTCCCTCTCTCTCTCGCTCTCTAGTTGCTAAGTCTGTAGCATAGTGCTATAGGATGAAAGGGTCTATGTGGGCAGAGGGAAGAGGGGCGGTATGGGAGCTGGATGTTCCCCCGTTTTGTTCTCTCTGACCCCCAGAAAGATGCTGTCACCCCAGGGGTCACAGGGAGGGGTGGGCTGAGTGACTGGAGGACCACCTCCTGTCATCGTAGAGTGATTTATGGAAGAGCTCGAACAATCCCACCTCCTGTATAGCTAGATACATCCCAAATGACACCCTATTCCCTACGTAGTGCACAGGGCCCTAGTCAAATGTAGTGCACCATTAAGGGAATAAGGGTGCCATTTGGGATGCCCCCTACAGTGAGGCCTGTCTCAACTCTCTCCTCTTCACTTTTCTCCTCTTCTCTTTTCTTTCTCTCTGTTCTTTCTCTCAGTCTCTCTGTTCTTTCCCATCTGAGCCAAAAGGTTGAAGGTGAAAGCTGATGCTGCTTCAGAATCAATAGATGTTAAATGAAAGCTGCCACCCATAAGACCATTCATTACTACACTATACAGAGTCCCTACACCGTCACTACACCGTCACTACACACAGTCACTACACAGTCACTACACAGTCACTACACACAGTCACTACACAGCCACTATACACAGTCACTACACAGTCACCACACAGTCACTACACAGTCACCACACAGTCACCACACAGTCACCACACAGTCACTATACAGTCACTATACACAGTCACTACACCGTCAATACACAGTGACTACACAGTCACTACACCGTCAATACACAGTGACTACACAGTCACTATACACAGTCACTACAAAGTCAATACACAGTCACTACACAATCACTATACACAGTCCCTACAACGTCAAATCACAGTGACTACGCAGAGTCACTACACAGTCACTATACACAGTCACTACACACAGTCACTACACACAGTCACTACACCGTCACTACACCGTCACCACACTGTCACTACACACAGTCACTACACACAGGCACTACACACAGTCACTACATAGTCACTACACAGTCACTACACACAGTCACTACACACAGGCACTACACACAGTCACTACACAGCCACTATACACAGTCACTACACAGTCACCACACAGTCACTACACAGTCACTACACACAGTCACTATCCAGTCACTATACACAGTCACCACACAGTCACTACACAGTCACTACACACAGTCACTATACAGTCACTATACACAGTCACTACACCGTCAATACACAGTGACTACACAGTCACTATACACAGTCACTACAAAGTCAATACACAGTCACTACACAGTCACTATACACAGTCCCTACCATGTCAATACACAGTGACTACACAGAGTCACTACACAGTCACTACACCGTCACCACACCGTCACTATACACCGTCACTATACACCGTCACTACACAGTCACTACACAGTCACTACACAATCACTACACAGTCACTACACACAGTCAGTACACACAGTCACTATATACAGTCACTACACAGAGTCACTACACACAGTCACTATATACAGTCACTACACAGAGTCACTACACACAGTCACTACACCGTCTCTACACCATCTCTACACAGTCACTACAAATTCTCTACACAGTCTCTCTCTTTCACACACACACAGACACACACACAGACACACACACACACACACACACACACACACAGACACACACACACACACACACACACACACACACAGTCACTACACAGTGCCTACACCCAGTTACTACACACAGTGCCTACACACAGTTACTACACACAGTCACTACAGAGTCATTCCACAGTCACACACCTCCCCATTAGAGTAGTCCAGAGAGGGGCATTGTTGGAGGTGGGCTGGTAGGGAAGTAGTAAAGAGGTTGTATTTATTACTTATATTAAAGTTGGAGTATGTAACTTTTTGGTCTACCAGTTTAGATCTGTCATTGTTATTGTGATTATCTACACTATACTTGCTTATTTTATCACATGAACTGAAATTAGGCAAACTATTAGCAACCAGGAAATGGTGGAGCGATTTCTGCATATTGCACCTTAAACGTTTGATGTCATTTTTCGATCAACCTGGTAGGAAATGCTGCTGGTAAAACAAATCAGAACCCATTATTCTACTTCCTTTTCTTCCATTCTGCTGTAAATAAGAAAGTCAACGTTGTGGAATTAGATTTCACGCATTTCTTTATGTGGAAAGTTCTGGAAAGAAAGACTATGCAAAATAATAATTTATTATACTCAGTCTGTGACATTTCCCCATTGGTTGGGGTTGGGATTTTTTTATAGCTCAATTGTACATTCATCCGCTGCCCATGCTGCGCTTGACCACTGTTCATGCCTCCTGCCTCTAACTAGAAGGATGGCTGTAGAGGAGGGAGAGAAAGAGCAGGAGGAATGTTCCCCTGCTAAGACGTCATGCAGTGTGTGACCGTGCACACTGCCAGGCCTTCGCTCTCTAGGACTGCATCCCAAATGGCACCCTATTCCCTATTTAGTGCACTACTTTTAACCATGGGTTCTGGTCGAAAGTAGTGCAGGGAATACGGTGCAATTTGCTGTACAACCTGGGTCCTCTCTCACAGGGACAAGTCCTTCCTGGAAACCTTCCATTTACCTTTTGAATAGGAGTAGTGGGACACTTTATCACAGACCTGGATGTCTGGTTGAAACAGTGACTTCACAGGGAAGCTGGGCTATAACTGGAGAGTTACGGTAACACGAGGAACTGGAATAGCAATAGTATACGCTTGATTCATTTCCCTTGGCATGTGATGACATACTTATTCGTTTTCGCTCTGTCTGCGCTCGCAGATTCCATTGATAATGGGACATTTCTGAGAAAATAGAATCACAGTCGTGGTTCTCACTATGGGTTTCTATCCGTATGCATTACGGCTTGAGTGAGTCCGCTCACCACCCCCCCCCGTGTCCATAGAAATCCAATATTCACTGTAATGCATTATTTATAGGACACATAATAATTAATGCACCTGTTGTCCTGGTCTTTCCCTGGATAAGGTGATGTCCGACAATGCAGCCTGATAGAGGCATCAAGTAGACACACTGAACTGTTCCCTGATTTAATCAATTTAATCAGTGAATTATTATAGCCTCCGCCCTCCAGCTTCTCTCTCTCCTCTGTGTTAATGGTGCCGGTCTTTTTATGGTCCTGTGCTACTGATCTGGAACCTGTCTGGGACTCTTTTAGCTGTGATCCACGTCAGGCAGGAGGAGGCTCAGCAGGGCCTCGGCTAGCAGGCTGCCCGTGACTGCACATCTTTGGCCAGTGTTAACTTTGGAAAGTTAACACGGAGTCCAGTGTCAGTCCAGACGGCTCAGACTCAGTATATTACTATAGTTAGGAAAGAGAGACCAGGACTGGGCTGCCTTCACCACAGTAGAAGGAAGAGAGTGCACGGGAGAAAGAGTGGAGGACAAATATGGAAATGAAAGACCGGAGGGGTGAGGAGGATAAGAGACAGCGAGAGAGACAGAAAGAGAAAGAGAGAGAGAGACAGAAAGAGAGAGAGAGAAAAAGAGAGAGAGAGAGACAGAAAGAGAGACAAAGAGACAGAAAGAGAGAGAGACAGACAGACAGACAGAGACAGAGAGATGTCTGTGAAATCCACACATAAAACCTCAACTCTGTTGCACTGCCTATTCATTTTTTAGACGGAGTGAATAAACAAAGTCTCTGAATGGATCCTGTGGAGGCCTGATTAGTTTTCTGTAGTAGTTGAAATAACGGTTTGGACAAACACAAAACAACAACCCAAACAACTGTCTCCTGGAAGCCATATTGAAGAACGCTATGAGATCTCATTGCTCAAAGCTGGACGTTTTTACCAGAGACAGACGGGTGTTTTGTGATGAGACTCAGGGGATGAGAGCCCCAAGCCTATGTCCCAAAGTGAACCCTAATTCCCTATATGGACCTTGGTCAAATGTAGTGCACTGTATAGGGAATAGGGTGCCAAGTGTAACCCAAGTCCAGCTTAGAGGGCCTCACTCATTTAATGCAAGAATCCATCTCATTCAGTCTGGTATTATGACTGGTTATCTCCTCATAATGACCCTCAGGGGTCTGGGTAAAGAGATCAATGACTCTCTGGGGTTTGGGTAAAGAGATCAATGACCCTTGGGGGTCTGAGTAGAGAGATCAATGACCCTCGGGGGTCTGGGTAGAGAGATCAATGACCCTCTGGGGTCTGGGTAAGGAGATCAATGACCCTCGGGGGTCTGGGTAGAGAGATCAATGACCCTCGGGGGTCTGGGTAAAGAGATCAATGACCCTCGGGGGTCTGGGTAAAGAGATCAATGACCCTCGGGGGTCTGGGTAAGGAGATCAATGACCCTCAGGGGTCTGGGTAAAGAGATCAATGACCCTCGGCGGTCTGGGTAAAGAGATCAATGACCCTCGGGGGTCTGGGTAAGGAGATCAATGACCCTCGTGGGTCTGGGTAAAGAGATCAATGACCCTCGGGGGTCTGGGTAAGGAGATCAATGACCCTCGGGGGTCTGGGTAAGGAGATCAATGACCCTTGGGGGTCTGGGTAAGGAGATCAATGACCCTCGGGGGTCTGGGTAAGGAGATCAATGACCCTCGGGGGTCTGGGTAAGGAGATCAATGACCCTCTGGGATCTGGGTAAATGGATCAGATGGGTTTTTAGACTTCTCTCATGTTGTGTTCAGAATGACAAATTAGCAACTCGACAGAAACGGCCAAGTTTCTGTGTATGTTTGTTAGTCTGAAACAGCATGGTTATTTCCCCAGTTGGCACTTGGTTGACAGAAGGTTCCAAAAGCATAAAAAATACATGAATAAGATACAACAGGGACTAGTGTTTAATACAGTAAGATTAGATGGTCCTCTACTCTTCTGTGCAGAATCTTGTAATAGCCATGTTTTTGTTTTTCATCGATATTGTTTACTCATTTTGGGCTTGGAGACGGTGAATGTGTGGGTAGCTCTTATTGGAGGATGGTTGTATGGTTGGGGCATAGTTCCCTTGGTCAGCTGATAGTAAAAGTCCCACAGAAATGGCTAAGGGGTTACTGGCACATGTTCACTACCAATAGAGCCATAGAATATTGCATGTTTCAGTTCTTCCTGGATGCAGGAAGAACTGAAACACAGATTTTAAAACATATTATTGATTTAATAATTCAATAAATTAATTGAATAATGTACTAATATTTCTCATATGATTTTTGTTAGACAAACCATCATGTGATGCATGGATGTTTGGTAAAGAAAGGTTAGACTTTTGTGCCTTATCATCATCATCATCGTCATGACCACCATCATCACCACCATCATCATCATTACCATCTTCATCACCATCATCATCATCACTACCATCATCACCACCATCATCATCATTACCATCATCATTACCATCTTCATCACCATCATCATCATCACCATCATCATCATCATTATCATCATCATCACCATCATCATCATCACCATCATCACCATCATTATCACCATCACCACCATCTTCACCACCATCATCATCATTACCATCATCATTACCATCTTCATCATCATCACCACCATCATCATCATTACCATCATCATCACCATCATTATCATAATCATCACCATCATCATCATCATTACCATCATCATCATCATCTCCTCAGTCACTTGGTATGTGTGACTAGAGAGGTCAGCTGTTCAGCTTTGATGATTTGAAGATAGGCATGAAAGAATGCCCTGGATATTAACGGTGACGTCATCAGTCCTCAGGAAAATATAGATTAGCATCAGGAGGTAAAAATGGAACGTTGTTCATTAGCTGGTTCTAAATACTTCCACCAGCTAGCTGATAGATGCTTCCATCTATAGACATAATCCTACACACAGTACTGTATATTTTTAGCATTAGCATCATCACATACTTTATATTTATATTTAGCATATCCTATCTCCATCTTGTCCCAGCTCAGCCCTAATCCAGGAATCCTGACCCTGGTTTATTTTGTGATCTAACCCACATTCACTCTGGGTATAGCAGTTGGTTTCTCTAACCTCTCAGCTAATGCATCAGTTTTCTAAAGGAGATTATTTTTATCATTCATTCTATGATTAGATTCAGTTAATGGACACTCTGGCTATGGCTTCTATTTTGAGATTAATGACGGCATAGCATTGCCAATTATAGTACACATCTTCCAGAGGACCTACACTTGCTACAGCTCTGCTGTAACTTAGACTGTGCTGTAGTTCTGCTGTTAAAGCTTTTCTTTCGCTAGGCCGTAGTTTAGGCTATGCTGTAGTTTAGGCTATACTGTAGTTTAGGCTATGACCAGGGTTGGGGAGTAACAGATTAGATGTCATATGTTACATGTAAGGGATTACAAAAAAGGTCACTGTAATCCGTTACATTACCAGGAAAAATATTGTAATCAGATTACAGATACTTTTGAAAAACTAGATGATTACTTTTGAGTATTACTTTTAAATTCAGAAAGTATAATTGTGAGAAAAAAATCTTGGACACTTTTCTGTTTTCTCAATGGCATTCAAATCAATTTTGTTCCACCTGAGCGAGTCTCAGAGACCACTATGATGACACAACAAATGGGTTTGATGAATCGCGGGAAAAGAGCAGGAATAGGCTTTTGTAGACTACAGTCCAAGCTGTATGACCTCATGGCTTGGTTTTTGATCAGACATGCACTGTCAACTGTGGGACCTTATATAGACAGGTAGATGTGCCTTTCCAAATCATGTCAAATCAATAGAATTTACCAAAGGTGGACTCCAATCAAGTTGTAGAACAAGTTGTAGAAACAAGGATGATCAATGGAAACAGGATGCTCACTTTTGAGACTTATAGCAAAGGGTCTGAATATTTATGTAAATAAGGTATTTCTGTTTTTTATTTGTAATACAATTGCAAACATTTCTACAAGACTGTTTTCACTTTTTAATTATGGGGTATTGTGTGTAGATTGATGAGGAAAAAATGTATTTCCGAATGCACTGTATGCTGTAGATTTTGCTATGCTGTAGCTAACTGTAACTGTGCTGTAGTTAAGGCTATGCTGTAGCTAACTGTAGCAGTGCTGTAGTTTAGGCTATGCTGTAGATAACTGTGGCGATGCTGTAGTTAAGGCTATGCTGTAGCTAACTGTATCTACCATAGAGGTGCTGTAGTTAAGGCTATGCTGTAGCTAACTGTAGCAGTGCTGAAATTAAGGCTATGCTGTAGCTAACTGTAGCAGTGCTGAAATTAAGGCTATGCTGTAGATAACTGTAACTAATTGTAGCAGTGCTGAAGTTAAGGCTATGCTGTAGCTAACTGTAACTAATTGTAGCAGTGCTGTAGTTTAGGCTGTATTGTAGCTAACTGTAGCAAACTGTTTCGGTGCTGTAGTTAAGGCTGTATTGTAGCTAACTGTAGCAGTGCTGAAGTTAAGGCTATGCTGTAGCTAACTGTATCTACCATAGAGGTGCTGTAGTTTAGGCTATGCTGTAGCTAACTGTAGCAGTGCTGTAGTTTAGGCTATGTTGTAGCTAACTGTAGCAGTGCTGTAGTTTAGGCTATGCTGTAGCTAACTGTAGCGGTGCTGTAGTTTAGGCTATGCTGTAGCTAACTGTAGCAGTGCTGTAGTTTAGGCTATGCTGTAGCTAATTGTAGCGGAGCTGTAGTTAAGGCTATGCTGTAGCTAACTGTATCTACCATAGAGGTGCTGTAGTTTAGGCTATGCTGTAGCTAATTGTAGCGGTGCTGTAGTTTAGGCTATGCTGTAGCTAACTGTATCTACCATAGAGGTGCTGTAGTTTAGGTTATGTTGTAGCTAACTGTAGCGGTGCTGTAGTTTAGGCTGTATTGTAGCTAACTGTAGCGGTGCTGTAGTTTAGGCTGTATTGTAGCTAACTGTAGCTACTGTAGGGATGATGTAGTTAAGGCAATTCTGTAGCTAACTGTAGCAATGCTGAAGTTAAGGCTATGCTGTAGCAACCTGTAGGTGTCTCGACTGTCTCACAGAGTCCCATACAGAACCTTAGCTGTCTCGACTGTCTCCCAGAGTCCCATACAGAACCTTAGCTGTCTCGACTGTCTCACAGAGTCCCATACAGAACCTTAGCTGTCTTGACTGTCTCCCAGAGTCCCATTCAGAACCTTAGCTGTCTTGACTGTCTCCCAGAGTCCCATTCAGTACTTTAGCTGCCAAGTCGGGGCAGGTTCTTTGCTTACACTGCAAATCACGGCCTGAGTGAGGGACAGACAGACAGACAGACAGACAGCGTCCCCCCTCTGCTCTGAGTGATAGATTTACACATCCAGAGGATCTGTCCCAGATGGCACCCTATTCCCTATATAGAGCACTACTTTCGACCCAGAGGAGGCTGGTCAAAAGTAGTGCACTATGTAGGGAACGTGGTGACATTCGGAACTCAGAGAAGAGGCCATGAAACCAAGTGAGCCGTTGTCTGACTTATGCTACACCACTCCAGGGTCCACATGTTGCACATGCTGGGCTGGGAACGCAGGTTAATGGATTCCCAAGGATGATGAGAGGAATGCTCCCCCTCCACAGAATGCCATGTGAAAGACAGCTTGATGAGGACGGGGGAAAGAAAGAGGGGGAAAAGGCAGCCAAGAATTCGGCAGAGATGGGTTCTGTCTACCTAGTGACTGAGTGATGTCATAGCCACATGGAACACGTGTGCAAGTAATCAATGGACGGTTGTGTTTGCTTAAACCCTCACACTTCTGTAATGAATCAAGCTTTTATTTTCTCCATTGTTATTTCTTTCAATCAACCTGTCAACGTGAGGTGCATGTGCTGCTCAACTGGGAGAGGTGTGGGAGAAGACCGCAAATCTCCCGACAGTTGGAATTGGAGAACGCTAATATTGCTGCTGTGCCGCGATACAAAGCGCCTGTGTCTCACTGATATCGCTATCGGGTTTCCACACCTTGACGACTCAAAACAAAGACCAAACAAGTGTTGAATGTGAGTCAGACTCGTCACATGGTGGTGTCTCACAGCCAGCAGGACTACAATACACCTTTATTCTTCCCCAGGCACATGGAGAAAACTGCTGTTTTAGGGGAAGGTCAATGGATTCTCTTAACCTCTACTGTCTCTAAGCATTAGAACGATATTCTGGTCTGTGATATGACTGATATGTTGTCTCACCTAGCTCCCTTAAGATGAATGCACTAATGGGTAACAGTGTCTGAATAATTACTCAAATGTGAATGTAAATGTATTATTATTTACCTTTATTTAACTAGACAAGTCAGTTAAGAACAAATTCTTATTTTCAATGACGGCCTAGGAACAGTGGGTTAACTGCCTGTTCAGGGGCAGAACGAGTTGAGTGAGGACACTAAAAAAGATAAATTAACATGGGAGAGAGTCAATGTCATTTCATTACACAATAACACACCTGTCCTGTAGTGAAGGAGTCCCAGAGGAGTAGCGTTTCACAACAGAGCAAATCTGAGGGAGTACCTGTAGCTCTCATGCCATCTGTGAGACAAGGACACCAGTGAGGAGGAGGAGGAGGAGGAGTGAGCGGGATAAAGGGTACTGTTGGCAGCCAGCTCTGCTCCTCTGCATGTTCCAAGGCCCTGCAGCCCATATTTCAACAGACCTCACAACAGACCTCACAACAGACCTCACAACAGGCCTCACAACAGGCCTCACAACAGACCTCACAACAGACTCACAACAGAACTCACAACAGACCTCACAACAGACCTCACAACAGACTCACAACAGAACTCACAACAGACCTCACAACAGACCTCACAACAGACCTTACAACAGGCCCCACAACAGACCTTAGAACAGACCTCACAACAGGACTCACAACAGACCTCACAACAGGCCTCACAACAGATCTCACAACAGACCTCACAACAGGCCTCACAACAGACCCCACAACAGACCTTAGAACAGACCTCACAACAGGACTCACAACAGACCTCACAACAGGCCTCACAACAGATCTCACAACAGGCCTCACAACAGACCTCACAACAGACTCACAACAGAACTCACAACAGGCCTCACAACAGGTCTCACAACAGACCTCACAACAGACCTCACAGCAGACCTCACAACAGACCCCAAAACAGACCTCACAACAGGCCTCACAACAGACCTCACAACAGACCCCAAAACAGACCTCACACTGCATTCACAGGAAATTGGAGTCACATGGATCTCTGGGAGATCTCTGCTCTGGTTTTCTCTCTGTCTGAAAAGTGCCCATTGAACAGAATGAAGAGTGTTTTTATGAGTCTATTTGTTTTCTAGCCTGTGGTCAGAAACTGAGTTTGAACCAGTGATATTTCTATTCAGGCTACCATCCCCATTCATTTGTCTGTCATGGGATGTAGTGTTGTGTGATACGATGTCTTGACTACTGTCAAACACAGAGCATAGAGAATTATTCTTTCTTCCAATAGGGATAGTTGCTGCAAGCATCATGATATAATAGCAGTCTGAAAATGAAGCGAATCAATGTAATGAACAATGACCTATGGTGTTTGGATAGAGTTGACCTCATCTGACTCCCAGTCAGTCCCTCTACAATACAATAATGAATGGCTCAAAACAACTGTTGACACTTCACATTCACGTTAGCTTAAGCTAGACCAGCTATCACTGAGGTCCACCAGGGAGGCTGGATCAAGGAAAGGACTGCATCTCAAATGGTACTTGATTCCCTATGCAGCCATTTGGGCCCTGGTCAAAAGTAGTGCACTACATAGGGAATGTGATACCATTTGAGACTCAACCCCAAACTCCTTTTGGGAAATAAACAGAGTGATAGATGGGGTAATGTAAGCATGAGGGATCCAACAGCAGTCACCTGTAGCAGCTTTGGTCTTGGCAGGCAGAGTAAACACTGGGGAGCAGGAGGACCTATGCCTGACCTCAGTGTCAAACACCCCAATATGGATCACTTCAGTGAGGGAGGCAGGCTTGTCCTCACCCTTACCTCCACCCATACCGATATCTTCTCTCTCTCTCTCTCTCTCTCTCTCGCTCTCTCTCTCTCTCTTTCTCTCAACCTCCTATTCTTATATTTGACCAGGATGGACACCACACTCCAGTTATGTAACACTGTGTTATGAATTCTCTGTGGTTTCAGAGTTATTTTGTCTCAACTGTCACTCTATGTAAAAAAACAAAAAGGCCAATATGGTAATGTAGGTTAACTGTGTGGATGAGACAGGAACAACTACAGGCCGACGCAAAGACACAAAGATAGATTCATTAAAACGTTGAAGCTTTCCACGGTTTGGCTGTTTACAGCTAAGGCCTCCTGGCTCGTGTGACAAAGCGGGGTCACAGCCGGCCCCAGTCCGCCCCGCGAACAGACTGGGAAGTCAGCTGACAGTCACTCACACACACACACACACACACACACACACACACACACACACACACACACACACACACACACACACACACACACACACACACACACACACACTCACACACAGCTCTTGCATCTCTCAGTCCTTCCCACTGATGTGGCAGAACGCACAGCAGAGGGACAAAGACATGGAAGACATTAAGGCTGGCTAAAAACAACAAGCTAAGTGCAGGCTCCCTCTCCGCAATGCAAACACAAAGTGTTCAAACTCAGCTGCAAATATACACATTTTGACTTGGACGGCGGGGGAGGCTGGTTTTACTTTCATATTTATATAAGCGCCTGTTTCACAGGATGCAGAGCCATAGGCATTTTAGTGGGTTCCATAAGCTGTGTTAACATCAAGATGAAACCGACTGAAAATGACATTAAGATCAGGGGTTGACATAAGCATGTTGGTGTCGAGGTAGTAAGTTAGAATGTGGTAGAAACCATCCTGACGTCATATACGCTGCTGCCCAGAATGTGCCAATGTTTGGAAAGTTTTTGACTATATGTGCATTCCAAATGGCACCCTATTCCGTATATCAGGGCTACCCAACCCTCTTTCTGGAGAGTTACTGTCCTGTAGGTTTTCAGTCCAACCCTAATTTATCATATCTGATTCAGCTAGTTAAGGTCTTGCTGAGCAGCTAATAAGTCGAAACAGGTGTGTTAAATTAAGGTTGGACTGAAAACCCACAGGACGGTAGATCTCCAGGAAGAGAATTGGACTGAAAACCCACAGGACGGTAGATCTCCAGGAAGACGGTTGGACTGAAAACCCACAGGACGGTAGATCTCCAGGAAGACGGTTGGACTGAAAACCCTCTGCCCTATATACTCCCTATGGGACCTGGTTAAAAATACGACGACGAGGCCTCCAGAGGGTGGGACCTATGCTGTATTCCAAATCAGAGTCCCAAATGGCACCCTTTTTCCCTATTTAGTGCACTACTTTTGACCAGGGCTCATATGGCTTTGGTCAAAAATAGTTCACTATTTCGGAAATAGGGTGCCATTTGAGATGGAAACTGATTGGATGTATTTTCTTCTAATTGCTTGCATACTGTATTGCTTATCTAATCATCCCCCCTACAGTGGTGCCAGGGGGTAAGGGTTTAGGGGTGTAAGGAGTATGGGCTAGGGGTATCTGGAATTCAGGGTGGCATTGTACTTCCATTGGTCCCCTAAAGCAGGAGTCGGCAACACCCGCAGCTGAACCTAGTTGCCTACCTCTGCCCTAAAGCGAGTCTCCCTACCAAGTTCAAATTAGCAACATGAGGAATGCCATGTGATGATTATGTTACATCCAAACACTCCTCGGGTTTCAGATCATATCCCGTTTTAAAAGGCTGACCTTTCTAAACATGACTATTCTAGAACCTCTGAATTTCTAGAACTATTAAGGACCACTTCATGAAAGTATATACAGTATCTATCTGGACCAATGGCCTTCCTTTGACTGCAGCTTCTAAAAGCCTTTATACTTTTGGCTTTATAGGACCTGGTACTTTGAGTCAGCAAGACAGATGAGGGGTCTTCACCACTCTAAACAGACCCAAGAGTGAGAGTGCACACTGGGCATAGACGTCAGTTCAACCTCTAGTTTTGATTTACATTTGGTTAAGTTGTCAAATAAGGTGAATTCAATGTGAAATCAACAAAACAAATTCACCATGTCATTGGATTTAGGTTAAAAGTTAGGGGAAAAAAAGACGAAACGTCCTTATGTTGATGACAAATCCGATTAGTTTTCCACGTTGATTCAATGTCATCAAATAGATTTTGTGGGTTGAAATTAGGATGACGTGGAAACAACATTGATTCAACCAGTTTCTGCCCAGTGGGTGATGATTGATGGGGAAATCCCGGGCACCCCAATATTTGTTCAAAATGACACCCTATTCCCTATATAGTGCACTGCTTTTGACCAGGGCCCATAGGGATGTAACCCTAGTGGGTGGATCAAAGTTGTTTTCCTCAAACCTTTATCGCTAACAGAGTGAGATGTGGGGTCTGACTCTGAAGCTGTCTGACAGGCTGTTCACAACTGACTAGCGGTTGGATTGTGCTTCCGGCAGAACTACAATATACAGTGCCTTCATAAAGTATTCAGACCCCTTGACTTTTTCCACATTTTGTTACATTACAGCCTTATTCTAAAATGGATTAAATGTAAAAAATCTTCCGCAATCTACACACAACACCCCATAATGACAAAGCGAAAACAGGTTTTTAGAAATGTGTGCAAATGAATAAAAAACATAAATACCTTATTTACATAAGTATTCAGACCTTTTGCTATGAGACTCGATATTGAGCTCAGGTGCGTCCTGTTTCCATTGATCATCATTGAGATGTTTTTACAACTGTCTATATAAGTACACCTGTCTATATAAGATCCCACAGTTGACAGTTCATGTCAGAGCAAAAAATCAAGCGGTCGAATGAATTGTCCGTAGAGCTCTGAGACAGGATTGTGTAGAGGCACAGATCTTGGGAACGGTACCAAAAAAGGACCCCAAGATCACAGTGGCCTCCATCATTGTTAAATGGAAGAAGTTTGGAACCACCAAGACTCTTCCCAGAGCTGGCCGCCCGGCCAAACTGAGCAATCGGGGGAGAAGGGTCTTGGTCAGGGAGGTGACCAAGAACTTGTTTATCACTGAGAGAGCTCTAGAGTTCCTCTGTGGAGATAGGAGAACCTTCCAGAAGGACAACCATCTCTGCAGCACTCCACCAATCAGGGTTCTATGGTAGAGTGGCCAGACGGAAGCCACTCCTCAGTAAATTGCACATGACAGCCCGCTCGGTTTGCCAAAAGGCATCTAAAGACTCTCAGACCATGAGAAACAAGATTCTCTGGTCTGATGAAACCAAGATTGAACTCTTTGGCCTAGAAGCCAAGCATCACATCTGGAGGAAACCTGGCACCATCCCTACGGTGAAACATGGTGGTGGCAGCATCATATTGTGTGGATGTTTTTCAGTGGCAGGGACTGGGAGGCTTGTCAGAATTGAGGGAAAGGTGAACGGAGCAAAGTATAGAGAGTTCCTTGATGAAAACCTGCTCCAGAGCGCTCAGGACCTCAGACTGGGGCGAAGCTTCACCTTCCAACAGTACAATGACCCTAAGCACACAGTCAAGACAACGCAGGAGTGGCTTTGGGACACGTCTCTGAATGTCCTTGAGTGGCCCAGCCAGAGCCCGGACTTGAACCCGATTGAACATCTCTGGAAAGACCTGAAAATAGCTGTGAAGCAACACTCCTCATTCAACCTGACAGAGCCTGAGAGGATCAGCAGAGAAGAATAGCAGAAACTCCCCAAATACAGGTGTGCCAAGCTTGTAGTGTCGTACCCAAAAAGACACAAGGCCGTAGTTGCTGCCAAAGGTGCTTACACAAAGTACTGAGTAAAGGGTCTGAATACTTATGTAAATGTGATATTTCAGTTTTGTATTAATAAATTAGCAAACATTTCTAAAAACCTGTTTTTGCTTTATAAGTTTTATTTATTTATTTTATTTAACCTTTATTTAACTAGGCAAGTCAGTAAAGAAACTAATTCTATTTACAATGACGGCCTACTGGGGAACAGTGGGTTAACTGCCTTGTTCAGGGGCAGAATGACAGATTTTTAACTTGTCAACTCAGGGATTCGATCCAGCAACCTTTTGGTGACTGGCCCAGCGCTCTAACCACTAGGATACCTGTCACTGTCATTATGGGGTATTGTGTGTAGATTGATGAGGGGGAAAAAAACAATTTAGGAATAAAGCTGTAACGTAACAAAATGTGTAAAAAGTCAAGGGTTCTGAATACTTTCCAAAGGCCCTGTATCTCTCTCTGTCTGCAGGTTGCAGGCCAGACAGTGTGTCTTTTCTT
The DNA here is from genome assembly GCF_045791955.1 of Oncorhynchus clarkii lewisi. Lineage (NCBI taxonomy): Eukaryota > Metazoa > Chordata > Actinopteri > Salmoniformes > Salmonidae > Oncorhynchus > Oncorhynchus clarkii. The sequence goes on from NW_027261101.1 coordinate 53,901, forward strand.
TAAGGAGACAATCACCTCTTGATTAAGCATGGAGGCTGCAGGAGCTGTTGATATGAGGGAGTCAGAGGTGGCTGTTTGAAGATGAAGCCTGAGATAGGAACCTCTGGGTACCCATGGGGAGAACCACATATTACCCTGCTTCTCCTTAGTTCCATGTTCAGCTCATCAAAATGGAGACCAGATGCCGATGGATGATAGACAGATTGTGGATGTCATAATGGATTTCACAAAGTCATGTAAAGCATATGGTTCATTGTGATTAGATAATACATTTTATGCCCCTCCCCATTCAATTTAGAAGGGATGATTATCTCTTTTGTCAACACACGTATGATGACTTTATAAACAGCGTGGCTGTGCTTTTTCTTATACTCCCATAGGTTCCCTGAAGGTCCTTCTGATTCTCATTGTTGTAGCTAAGTGTGTGGTAGTTTGTGGGTGACCAGAAGAGTTATTGTATACACGGGCCTTCCTGAGAGGATAACTGACTGTCAATCAACGGCTGTTTATTATTCATGAGTTATGTTGCCATGCCTCACATAACAACCATTGCAGCCATGTTAACGTATTGTCAGTCCAACACACAGAGGGTAATGTTAGGCATTTGATTGGTTGTCTCAAACAAAACTACTTTGGACTTTGCACAGTACTATTTGTCATTCTATCTGACAGCATGCCAAAGATTGTACTAAGACTTTCACAAGTTTTTTCCCTCTATTTATTTTCCTAAACCACAAAGACAAAAAGGCTGTTTTAATCTACGATACAAAATGATAAGCGCATGAGAAAGTAAACCCTGCCTTACATTACGCCCCATTATCAAATAAAATGAACCTAACAACAGCCGACTTGGAAGTATCCACATGAAATATCACAGCTCCATTAGCCTGACATGGTCAACAAACATTTCTCCCTGCATGCGGATACCATCGTCCCTGCCTCACTGTTTGTTTTACTCATTCAGGCTGCATCCCAAATGGTACCCTATTCCCTACATAATGCACTACTTTTGATCAGACCCCTATGGGCCCTGGTCAAAAGAAGTGCACTATATAGTGAAAAGGTTGCCATTTGAGACTCATTTCAGTCTGAATATGCTCCTTCCTCCCCTCTTCCCAGTTCAATAGTAAGCAAATCAAAGCGTTCCTGCAACAGCCCGCCAAACAGAGGAGGACATTTGTGGGCCTGTAATTGCGCTAGCTGCAGTGTACTCTGGCTGGCTTATCTAACCCCTACTTTTCCTTTTAAATCATGGAAGATTTAGAATACATGGAGGTTATGCCGTCCTCTGTTTAAATCCCACAGTATGTCCTCTCTGTTTCAGGTCTTTGTGGAAGCTAGCTGGGTCCATCACATAGCATCAGATTTACCTGAAACAGATCAGAGCCAAATTCAGATCCCTCCATCACCAAGCATCAGATTTATCTGAACCAGATCAGAGCCAAACTCAGATCCCAGCATCAGATTTATCTGCACCAGATCAGAGCCAGCCTCAGATCCCTCCATCACCCAGCATCAGATTTATCTGCACCAGATCAGAGCCAGCCTCAGATCCCTCCATCACCCAGCATCAGATTTATCTGCACCAGATCAGAGCCAAACACAGATCCCTCCATCACCCAGCATCAGATTTATCTGAACCAGATCAGAGCCAAACACAGATCCCTCCATCACCCAGCATCAGATTTACCTGAACCAGATCAGAGCCAAACACAGATCCCTCCATCACCCAGCATCAGATGTATCTGAACCAGATCAGAGCCAAACACAGATCCCTCCATCACCCAGCATCAGATTTATCTGAACCAGATCAGAGCCAAACACAGATCCCTCCATCACCCAGCATCAGATTTATCTGAACCAGATCAGAGCCAAACTCAGATCCCTCCATCACCCAGCATCAGATTTATCTGAACCAGATCAGAGCCAAACACAGATCCCTCCATCACCCAGCATCAGATTTACCTGAACCAGATCAGAGCCAAACACAGATCCCTCCATCACCCAGCATCAGATTTATCTGAACCAGATCAGAGCCAAACACAGATCCCTCCATCACCCAGCATCAGATTTACCTGAACCAGATCAGAGCCAAACACAGATCCCTCCATCACCCAGCATCAGATTTATCTGAACCAGATCAGAGCCAAACTCAGATCCCTCCATCACCCAGCATCAGATTTATCTGAACCAGATGAGAGCCAAACACAGATCCCTCCATCACCCAGCATCAGATTTATCTGAACCAGATCAGAGCCAAACTCAGATCCCTCCATCACCCAGCATCAGATTTATCTGAACCAGATCAGAGCCAAACTCAGATCCCTCCATCACCCAGCATCAGATTTATCTGAACCAGATCAGAGCCAAACACAGATCCCTCCATCACCCAGCATCAGATTTACCTGAACCAGATCAGAGCCAAACTCAGATCCCTCCATCACCCAGCATCAGATTTATCTGAACCAGATCAGAGCCAAACACAGATCCCTCCATCACCCAGCATCAGATTTACCTGAACCAGATCAGAGCCAAACACAGATCCCTCCATCACCCAGCATCAGATTTATCTGAACCAGATCAGAGCCAAACACAGATCCCTCCATCACCCAGCATCAGATTTATCTGAACCAGATCAGAGCCAAACACAGATCCCTCCATCACCCAGCATCAGATTTATCTGAACCAGATCAGAGCCAAACTCAGATCCCTCCATCACCCAGCATCAGATTTATCTGAACCAGATCAGAGCCAAACACAGATCCCTCCATCACCCAGCATCAGATTTACCTGAACCAAATCAGAGCCAAACACAGATCCCTCCATCACCCAGCATCAGATTTACCTGAACCAGATCAGAGCCAAACACAGATCCCTCCATCACCCAGCATCAGATTTATCTGAACCAGATCAGAGCCAAACTCAGATCCCTCCATCACCCAGCATCAGATTTATCTGAACCAGATCAGAGCCAAACTCAGATCCCTCCATCACTCAGCATCAGATTTATCTGAACCAGATCAGAGCCAAACACAGATCCCTCCATCACCCAGCATCAGATTTATCTGAACCAGATCAGAGCCAAACACAGATCCCTCCATCACCCAGCATCAGATTTACCTGAACCAGATCAGAGCCAAACACAGATCCCTCCATCACCCAGCATCAGATTTATCTGCACCAGATCAGAGCCAAACACAGATCCCTCCATCACCCAGCATCAGATTTATCTGAACCAGATCAGAGCCAAACACAGAACCCTCCATCACCCAGCATCAGATTTATCTGAACCAGATCAGAGCCAAACTCAGATCCCTCCATCACCCAGCATCAGATGTATCTGAACCAGATCAGAGCCAAACTCAGATCCCTCCATCACCCAGCATCAGATTTATCTGAACCAGATCAGAGCCAAACTCAGATCCCTCCATCACCCAGCATCAGATTTATCTGAACCAGATCAGAGCCAAACACAGATCCCTCCATCACCCAGCATCAGATTTACCTGAACCAGATCAGAGCCAAACTCAGATCCCTCCATCACCCAGCACACCCTTTACCTGTAGGACTTCTCTAGAGGGTTTAGAACCATGCTTCAGCACCCATAGCACCCCATAGAGTCAGTGCAGTTTTGAGAGTACAGACATATTTCCTGATTGGGCCATTATCTAGTAACTGGTCAATGATACTGATGGAATGAAGACAGAATATAGCAGGTATAACATGAGAGGTTTTAAAAAGGGCACCCAACCATGAAATGCACTCTGAATCAGTGAAATGACTTCATGCATACATGCCTTTGATATAGTATCTGGCAAGGAATGAAAGTGTACCCCCACCCCCTGCCCCACCCCTCTCTAAAGTAGTTAAACACCAAAACAACTCTTACCAGGTGTGGTGGAATTTACTGGAATCTCACTCCCTCCTCCCAGTCTGTTGAGACTTCGTTGACTCCTGTTCATCAGTGGCACGATAATCCACCCAGAGAATGTGGCTCAATACTATGTTCAGGACTGTTATGGGTCAGTGAAGTCTTATACCTGTACTGTACTGTACTGTAGACCTTCAGAGTCCACTGTTCACCACCATAGTCCACAGTTTATTGTTGTTACACATCTTAGTAGTGTTTCCTCAGTCAGGGAAGTGTATGGACTGTGACTGTTCTATTCTAAAGTGTTCCATGGCTGAGGGTTCCAGTTCCAACAGTTCTTGGGTCTGTTGTTGATAAGAACACTGTTATCAAAGGATACGTCCCATGGTACCCTATTCTCAATACTGTGCACTACTTTTGACCAGTTTTGAGCCAGTTTGTTACAGCAGGAAAATTATTCTTCAGCAATAGGAAACTATTATTTGGATTATAATTAATTAACATTTTTGTAGGGGTTGACACATTTTTCGTTAGGGAAAATCAAGTCTGAAAATTCAAAGTGAAAACTTCAGAAGCCTTTTTAAACCTCAAATACACAACAAGTTGAACATTTCCTGCAAAAAAGTTTTCCTGCAACCGGTTGTGAAATTAAGATCCTACATCTGTTTAAGGGAATAAGGTGGCATTTAACATGAAGACAACCTCTCCGTCCGTCCTCAGAGGCAGCAGTACTCAGGAGTTTTAACATGAAGACAACCTCTCCGTCCGTCCTCAGAGGCAGCAGTACTCAGGAGTTTTAACATGAAGGCAACCTCTCCGTCCGTCCTCAGAGGCAGCAGTACTCAGGAGTTTTAACATGAAGACAACCTCTCCGTCCGTCCTCAGAGGCAGCAGTACTCAGGAGTTTTAACATGAAGACAACCTCTCCGTCCGTCCTCAGAGGCAGCAGTACTCAGGAGTTTTAACATGAAGACAACCTCTCCGTCCGTCCTCAGAGGCAGCAGTACTCAGGAGTTTTAACATGAAGGCAACCTCTCCGTCCGTCCTCAGAGGCAGCAGTACTCAGGAGTTTTAACATGAAGACAACCTCTCCGTCCGTCCTCAGAGGCAGCAGTACTCAGGAGTTTTAACATGAAGACAACCTCTCCGTCCGTCCTCAGAGGCAGCAGTACTCAGGAGTTTTAACATGAAGGCAACCTCTCCGTCCGTCCTCAGAGGCAGCAGTACTCAGGAGTTTTGACATGAAGGCAACCTCTCCGTCCGTCCTCAGAGGCAGCAGTACTCAGGAGTTTTAACATGAAGACAACCTCTCCGTCCGTCCTCAGAGGCAGCAGTACTCAGGAGTTTTAACATGAAGACAACCTCTCCGTCCGTCCTCAGAGGCAGCAGTACTCAGGAGTTTTAACATGAAGGCAACCTCTCCGTCCGTCCTCAGAGGCAGCAGTACTCAGGAGTTTTAACATGAAGACAACCTCTCCGTCCGTCCTCAGAGGCAGCAGTACTCAGGAGTTTTAACATGAAGGCAACCTCTCCGTCCGTCCTCAGAGGCAGCAGTACTCAGGAGTTTTAACATGGTGCTGTGATTGATCTTAACCACTACCAGGTGCTTAGGAAAGGTTTTGGGGAGAATGCTAATGGATCAGGACTGGGTGGAAGTGGGAGGGGTGTGAAGGTGGAGGGAGGGAGGGAGGGCGGTGGAGGGCGGTGGATGGAGGTGGAGAGAGGGTGGTGGATGGAGGTGGAGGGAGGGAGGGAGGGAGGGAGGGAGGGAGGGAGGGAGGGAGGGAGGGAGGGAGGGAGGTGGAGGGTGGATGGAGGTGGAGGGAGGGAGGGCGGTGGAGGGAGGAAGGTGGAGGGAGGGAGGGCGGTGGAGGGAGGGAGGGCGGTGGAGGGAGGGAGGTGGAGGGACAGAGATGGAGAGAGGTAGAGGGAGGGAGGTGGAGGGAGGGAGGGAGGGAGATGGAGGTGGAGGGTGGGTGGTGGATGGAGGTGGAGGGAGGGAGGGAGGGAGGGAGGTGGAGGGAGGAAGGTGGAGTGAGGGAGGGCGGTGGAGGGAGGGAGGGAGGGAGGGAGGTGGAGGGACAGAGATGGAGAGAGGTAGAGGGAGGGAGGGAGGGCGGTGGAGGGAGGTGGAGGGAAGGAGTGTGGTGGAGGGAGGGAGGTGGAAGGGAGGGAGGGTGGTGGAGGGAGGTGGAGGGAAGGAGGGTGGTGGAGGGAGGTGGAAGGGAGGGAGGGCGGTGGAGGGTTGGAGGGAGATTCTTAATGTAAAAACATCAGACGGTTCTAACTCTGGTACCAAAGTGTGAGGCTGATGGTGTCTGAGCTTGTTACGGTGTGATCGTACAGGACCACTGCTTGTTGAAATGTGGTTGTTATGGAACCGAAAGAACAGCCCCCAAACTCAATACAGGGTATTGTAGATTATTTCAAAAAGGTGCTGTAGGGTTTTCGGGCGCTGTGTGGAAACAGTTCATTCACCAACACTTCCACTCTATGTAATCCATATACCATGTTTATAGCACCATTACCCAAGCAGGTTTGACACCTGCCTATTGAGCTAGGGTCGGGACGTTATTTATTTGGATTTATTCATTTATTTTGGAGGCACTCTTATCCAGAAAGACTTACAGTAGTGAGTGCATACATTTTCATGTTCATTCGTACTGGTCCCCCGTGTGAATTGAACCCACATCCCTGGTGTTGCAAGTGCCATGCTCTACCAACTCATAGCAGGCTGTCTGTAAGAAGGTCAGGTATCGAGGGCAGTGTGTGTCTGTGAGCCAGCACTGCAGGTATGGATGATGTTCCCGCGTCTTCTCTCTGTAGTGGGGAAAGGAATAGAATAACTACAATGGATATTTTCATTCAAGTCAATGTCCCATGATGGGTGGGTTGAATTGGGTGGGTGGGTACAATTGAAGTCGGAAGTTTACATTGTCTCTCTCTCTGCACCATCCCACTCTCTCTCGCACCACCTCTCTCTCTTCCCCCTACACCCAGGCTCTGTTAGGCAGGTCATACATTCCTAGAGGAGTTCTCTCCTCATGGCCAGAGTATAGAGGGAGTGAGGTTCACAGGAGAACAAAGGAACCTGGTCCACATCACAGAACTTGAGAACTGAACGAATTCCATGTTTGGGAGAATTTTTACACGGTCGGGGAAGAATCCAGCTACGACCGGTCCATTTTGTTTAATGTTCGTGAAACTCATGAGAGACAATACAGCAACATTACCATAACTCTGTTTATACAAGAGTCTCAGTTGTGAGGCTTGCATCTAATTGTTGTATAAAATGAATGAGTAAAGATGAAACTATTTGTGAAATTATGTAATGTGATTTTAGACTGTTTAATGAAGGAACCTCCAATTCCCTTTGGAGTTTAACTAAATGACCCTGCATCATGGGACAGCCCCTTTCTGCTGTTACGAATATAACCCCCACTGGGAGGAATTCCCTTCAGGCCAGCTTACCTCGATTACCACGAGAGGGCTAAGGTTTGAGACCAGACCAGCTTACCTCGATTACAACAAGAGGGCTAAGGTTTGAGGAGAAACCATAAACCTGAGTATAATCTAAGCTTGTAATGGTTGTTGAAACTCTGAGACTATCGCTACCAACAGAATAAGAGAAAATCTTTCATACTAATTTCTAGTCTGCAGCTAGGAAGTCTATACCATTGAATGCGAAGGCCGACAACCGCCGAAACATCTATTCTATAACAACATTGCTGAATGTTACTCTGAACTATGCATTCTAACCACGGAAGAGAGAGCGAGGGAGGACAAACTCTAATGCAGAAAGACAGACAATCCCAACAGAGATCACGACAACACACTGACTGTAAATATATATATTGATTGCAATTATTCCCGAATGAGTGAGCATTCATGTGCAAAGGATTAGCATTTCAATGAATATGATTATCAAGTGTGTAGTGATTCATTTGCGTAATTCCCGCCTTTCTCAGTCTACACCCACTTCCCTTTTGTCCACCAAGCCGAAATATCTACTTTGTTTGTTTGTTTGTATGTGCATTTCTGTGAATATTTAGTTAGTGAACTTCTTTGGGGTACCCCCCTTTTTCTCAATTTCCGCCTAAAGACATACCCTAATCTAACTGCCTGTAGCTCAGGCCCAGAGGCAAGGATATGCATATTCTTGGTATCATTTGAAAGGAAACACTCTGAATTTTGTGGAAATGTGAATTGAATGTAGGAGAATATAACACAATAGATCTGGTAGAAGAAAATACAAGGAAATAAACATACGTTTTCTGTTTTTTATTGTTGCTGCATCATCTTTCAAATGACCAAGATACATATAGGATGCTGTGGATGATTTGAATGAAGAACATAAGATGGCAACAAGCTGAGCAAGTTTTGGACAGATAACTTCTGTCCAAAATAACCAAACATACATATAGGATGCTGTTAAAATATCTGAAAGTTATATTAGGAAAATTATAACTTTGTAATCTGAATATTTTCCTTGGTGCCCCGACTTCCTAGTTAATTACATTTACCTGATTAGTTAATCACGTAATAATAAATACAGAGAATTGATTTGATAAACTAACAGTCTTCAGTTTAATGATGCCAAAGACACGACAACATACACCTTCGCCAAATACATTTAATCCTAGTAAAAAGTCCCTGTCTTAGGTCAGTTAGGATCAACACTTTATTTTAAGAATGTGAAATGTCAGAATAATAGTAGAGAATGATTTATTTGAGCTTTTGTTTCTTTCATCACATTCCCAGTGGGTCAGAAGTTTACATTGTAACGGTTTTGACTTGAGGTTATTATTTATAGGGGTGCCAGGTAGGTTGTGCCTACCAGAGAAAACATTGGTTTCTCCTTTTGGTTTGGGAGGGAATGAGTCCCATCTGGTCCGTCAAGTCTACACCAATACAAAGGACTTATGTAAAAGTCAGGATGGAAATACACTTTTCATAAACCCTTAAAACATTGGAAATAACTTCAAAAACAACTGTATTATTTTGCGTGGGTTGTATTACCAACATAAATGAATACACACACATATAATAATATAAAACAATGCGTTCTGGTTCCTCCAGAAATGTCCTGTACCTCGGGCCTAAAAAGAGTCCAGCCTGGTAAAGAAGTTTAGTGAACTCAAGTGACCTTAGTCAGGCAATGTTTGTCTGTTCCTACAAGTGTAGCGTACACCCAGTATCAAATCATACAATCAATATAACAATTATTTTACCACACAACTATAAAGCGTATCAACTCTTACTAAGTCCTCAACTACAACTAACTACATAAATCATCACAGTATACATCACATCAAAACATATGAAATACCGTATACAAAAAGGTTGTAGTCAGTCGGTCAGTCAGACAATCCAATCCGCCAACAGATCTCGGAACGGAAAAGAGAAGCTTCAGAACTGAGGGTTGAACACATCCTCATTCACGTCTCCATCACAACCCCACTTTTGCGCAGCTGATGCTGGCTATTTAATTGGGAATTAAAGGGAAAGCACCCTATTGGAAGGAGAAGCACTGAGACGGTTCAGAAAAATTCAGGGCCGTCACAACATACACTCAATTAGTATTTGGTAGCATTGCCTTTAAATTGTTTAACTTGGGTCAAACGTTTCGGGGAGCCTTCCACAAGCTTCACACATTAAGTTGGGTGAGTTTTGGCTCGTTCCTCTTGACAGAGCTGGTGTTGTGTCAGGTTTGTAAGCCTTCTTGCTCGCATACACTTTTTCAGTTCTGACCACAAATTCCACAAATTCTATAGGATTGAGGTCAGGGCTTTGTGATGACTACTCCAATACCTTGACTTTGTTGTCCTTAAGCCATTTTGTCACAACTTTGGAAGTATGTTTGGGGTCATTGTCCATTTGGAAGACCCATTTGCGACCAAGCTTTAACTTCCTGACTGATGTCTTGAGATGTTGCTTCAATATATCGACCTCATTTTCCTTCCTCATCTAGTCATCTATTTTGTGAAGTGCACCAGTCTCTCCTGCAGCAAAGCACCACAACATGATGCTGCCACCCCGTGGTTCACGGTTGGGATGGTGTTCTTCGGCTTACAAGCCTTTATTCTCCAAACATAACGATGGTCATTATGGCGAAACAGTTCTATTTTTGTTTCATCAGACCAAAGGACATTTGTCCAAAAAGTACGATCTTTGCTCCATGTGTAGTTGCAAACCGTAGTCTGGCTTTTTGGTGGATGTTTTGGAGCAGTGGCTTCTTCTTTGCTGAGCGGCTTTTCAGGTTATGTCGATATAGGACTCGTTTTACTGTGGATATAGATACTTTTGTACTGGTTTCCTCCAGCATTTTCACAAGGTCCTTTGCTGTGGTTCTGGGATTGATTTGATCTTTTCACACCAAAGTACATTCATCTCTAAGAGACAGAATGCGTCTCCTTCCTGAGCGGTATGATGGCTGCGTGGTCCCATGGTGTTTATACTTGCGTACTATTGTTTGTACAAATGAACGTGGTACCTTCAGGCATTTGGAAATTGCTCCCAAGAATGAACCAGACTTGTGGAGGTCAGCAAAAAAGCATTCTAAGATCTTGGCTGATTTCTTTTGATTTTCCCATGATGTCAAGCAAAGAATTACTGAGTTTGAAGGTCGGCCTTGAAAAACATCCACAGGTACACCTCCAATTGACTCAAATGATGTCAATTAGCCTACCCGAAGCTTCTATATAATATAATTTTCTGGAATTTCACAGGCTGTTTAAAGGCACAGTCAACTTAGTGTATGTAAACTTCTGACACACTGGAATGGTGATACAGTGAATTATAAGTGAAATAATCTGTATGTAAACAATTGTTGGAAAAATTACTTGTGTCATGCACAAAGTAGATGTCCTAAGCGACATCCCAAAACTATAGTTTGTTGACAAGAAGTTTGTGGAGTGGTTGAAAAACAAGTTTTAATGACTCCATCCTAAGTGTATATAAACTTCCGACTTCAATTGTATTTCTATGAGAGAAAATCTCCCTGTCTGTCCATTATCCACGTCCTCTAATAGTTATGTCTAAAGGGGCCTTGTTGGATATTGTGACGACCTCTTTAAGAGGGGATCAGCTATTCCCTCTATGGAACTGCAGCAATTTGAAACGGCCTGTTTCACTGGGAATGTTTTAGCTAAATGTGGTTTGTTTTACAATTTATTGAGTTGAACAATGAATAGGGATTTTGGTGGATTTAAGTATGCTATTAAACACACCCACACACACACATACACACACAGAGACACACACACACACACACACATACACACACACACACACACATACACACACACACACACACACACACACACACACACACACACACACACACACACACACACACACACACACACACACACACACACACACACACACACACACACAGCTCCCCTGCTGAGGATGACCCAGTAGATAGCTCCTAATTGTCCTTCATGGTGAGAGGAGAGCAGGGCAGAACAGGTTTATCATCAACACCTTAACATGGTGACAGTGATAAGAAGAGCAGAACAGGGTTGTCATCAACACATTAACATGGTGACAGTGATAAGAAGAGCAGAACAGGGTTGTCATCAACACATTAACATGGTGACAGTGATAAGAAGAGCAGAACAGGGTTGTCATCAACACATTAACATGATGACAGTGATAAGAAGAGTAGAACAGGGTTGTCATCAACACATTAACATGATGACAGTGATAAGAAGAGCAGAACAGGGTTGTCATCAACACATTAACATGGTGACAGTGATAAGAAGAGCAGAACAGGGTTGTCATCAACACATTAACATGATGACAGTGATAAGAAGAGCAGAACAGGGTTGTCATCAACACATTAACATGGTGAAAGTGATAAGAAGAGCAGAACAGGGTTGTCATCAACACATTAACATGGTGACAGTGATAAGAAGAGCAGAACAGGGTTGTCATCAACACATTAACATGGTGACAGTGATAAGAAGAGCAGAACAGGGTTGTCATCAACACATTAACATGGTGAGAGAAGAGCAGAACAGGGTTGTCATCAACACATTAACATGGTGACAGTGATAAGAAGAGCAGAACAGGGTTGTCATCAACACATTAACATAAGGACAGTGATAAGAAGAGCAGAACAGGGTTGTCATCAACACATTAACATGATGACAGTGATAAGAAGAGCAGAACAGGGTTGTCATCAACACATTAACATGGTGAGAGAAGAGCAGAACAGGGTTGTCATCAACACAATAACATGGTGACAGTGTAAGAAGAGTAGAACAGGGTTGTCATCAACACATTAACATGGTGACAGTGATAAGAAGAGCAGAACAGGGTTGTCATCAACACAACATGGTGACAGGGTTGTCATCAACACATTAATATGGTGACAGTGATAAGAAGAGTAGAATAGGGTTGTCATCAACACATTAACATGGTGACAGTGATAAGAAGAGCAGAACAGGGTTGTCATCAACACATTAACATGGTGACAGTGATAAGAAGAGCAGAACAGGGTTGTCATCAACACATTAACATGGTGACAGTGATAGAAGAGTAGAACAGGGTTGTCATCAACACATTAACATGGTGACAGTGATAAGAAGAGTAGAACAGGGTTGTCATCAACACATTAACATAAGGACAGTGATAAGAAGAGCAGAACAGGGTTGTCATCAACACATTAACATGATGACAGTGATAAGAAGAGCAGAACAGGGTTGTCATCAACACATTAACATGGTGACAGTGATAAGAAGAGCAGAACAGGGTTGTTATCAACACATTAACATGAATATTACCACAGACATGAATATTACCAGGCAGGTACAGACAGCACAGACATGAATATTACCAGGCAGGTACAGACAGCACAGACATGAATATTACCAGGCAGGTACAGACAGCAGAGACATGAATATTACCAGCAGGTACAGACAGCACAGACATGAATATTACCAGGCAGGTCCAGACAGCACAGACATGCATATTACCAGGCAGGTACAGACAACACAGACATTAATATTACCAGCAGGTACAGACAGCACAGACATTAATATTACCAGGCAGGTACAGACAGCACAGACATGAATATTACCAGGCAGGTACAGACAGCACAGACATGAATATTACCAGGCAGGTGCAGACAGCACAGACATGAATATTACCAGGCAGGTACAGACAGCACAGACATGAATATTACCAGGCAGGTACAGACAGCACAGACATGAATATTACCAGGCAGGTACAGACAGCACAGACATGAATATTACCAGCAGGTACAGACAGCACAGACATGAATATTACCAGGCAGGTACAGACAGCACAGACATGAATATTACCAGGCAGGTACAGACAGCACAGACATGAATATTACCAGGCAGGTACAGACAGCACAGACATGAATATTACCAGGCAGGTACAGACAGCACAGACATGAATATTACCAGCAGGTACAGACAGCACAGACATGAATATTACCAGCAGGTACAGACAGCACAGACATGAATATTACCAGCAGGTACAGACAGCACAGACATGAATATTACCAGCAGGTACAGACAGCACAGACATGAATATTACCAGGCAGGTACAGACAGCAGAGACATGAATATTACCAGGCAGGTACAGACAGCACAGACATGAATATTACCAGGCAGGTACAGACAGCACAGACATGAATATTACCAGCAGGTACAGACAGCACAGACATGAATATTACCAGCAGGTACAGACAGCACAGACATGAATATTACCAGGCAGGTACAGACAGCACAGACATGAATATTACCAGCAGGTACAGACAGCACAGACATGAATATTACCAGGCAGGTACAGACAGCACAGACATGAATATTACCAGGCAGGTACAGACAGCACAGACATGAATATTACCAGCAGGTACAGACAGCACAGAGACCAACACTCAATGTATTTTTATACACTCAAGTGATGATAAAAGACAGTAGTATCAGGATTTTAGAGGCTACGTCCCAAATGGTACGATATTCTCTGGCACCAAATGGGCCCTGGTCCAAATGAGTGCACTATATAAAAATTAGGGTTCTGTTATGATCAAGTCAGATTAAAGGTAACAGTAAAATACATTTTACCCCAATGGCAAGAGTCACTCCTCTGTGTAATCCTGCCCAATTCCCATGTTTGATCTTATTTCTTAGTTTTATTTTTCTTTCTTTATAGTCGTCATTCTAACTATTTAAGTCATTTGTCACGTTTGGTTTACTGTAATAATGTCTCCCTCTCTTTCACTTCAGTAAGATATGATCTACTCCCATACAGTATGTCAATCACTTCCTTTTAAACGGTGCCAGAGACCTCTATCACTCTGGAAGAAACACACACACACACTGGATCCTCCATCCGCGTTGCTTCACAGGGCTTAGTTCAGACAGAGAAAGACAGAATCCTCTGAGGAACTTGCTTGTCATTAGTGGTATAACAGTTCTCCCATCACCATAACTGTGGGAAAGATAATATGATAATACAGTCAGTAAATCAGAGTGTGTGAAGTCTGAGCGCCATCAGACATGTTGTTTGTTATGATGTGAGAAGAGGCAGAGGCACGGCGGGCAGAGCGCTTGTTCTGTTCCTCGTCATAGCTGGCAGTTTTATGGGCATAACTTATTCCTGCTCGTACAAGACAATCTGGAGCAGATTGTGTGGTCGGGGTGTGAGACTTTGAAAATAAATCCACAATTCCACCATGAATGCAGTCAGTATAGTGATCAGAGTTGAATTATATCACTACTTTTCCAGCCAGGCTTCAAATCAAACCCTTCTCCATAACTAGACTTACGTTTTCTACATGGACTTATATTTCAGCTTTATTGTGTTCCCTGAGAGGCCTTATGCCCCCTGTAATGGAAATCTTTAAACCTCCCCAATATGAATGTGTTGTCCTTGTATGTGCGGTTAGTTAGTCATCATACCGTGCACATCTTCAGCATCATTCTCTGGAGGTGGTATGCTTTGTTGACATTGTTTGTGTAACTCTGGATCTTAATCACTCCTTTATCTGTGTGTTTTTCCATGTTCTCCTGGTGCGATGGCTGCTGTTGGCTAAATAAGGTGAGAGCACACTTCAAATTCTTTCTTTCTTTGGTATTTTGGGGGAGGTGGGGGGGGGGGGGGGGGTCAGCTTTAAAATTGCGTATAGATTGTGGATTCAATCAATGTAATTGTCTGCTGCATCATTTCCAATCCCCCATATAATAGTTTTTTTCTACATTTGTTCCCCTTTTTATTATTTTCCCCCTAATCCTACCAGCCCTCCCCTTACTGGAGTAAACTAATGGACAACAACACTGAGGCTTCTACTTCCAGCTTTACATACTATATACATTTCCCCCTAATCCTACCAGCCCTCCCCTTATTGGAGTAAACTAATGGACAACAATACTGAGGCTTCTACTTCCAGCTTTACATACTATATACATTCCCCCCTAATCCTACCAGCCCGCCCCTTATTGGAGTAAACTAATGGACAACAATACTGAGGCTTCTACTTCCAGCTTTACATACTATATACATTTCCCCCTAATCCTACCAGCCCTCCCCTTATTGGAGTAAACTAATGGACAACAACACTGAGGCTTCTACTTCCAGCTTTACATACTATATACATTTCCCCCTAATCCTACCAGCCCTCCCCTTATTGGAGTAAACTAATGGACAACAATACTGAGGCTTCTACTTCCAGCTTTACATACTATATACATTTCCCCCTAATCCTACCAGCCCTCCCCTTATTGGACTAAACTAATGGACAACAATACTGAGGCTTCTACTTCCAGCTTTACATACTATATACATTTCCCCCTAATCCTACCAGCCCTCCCCTTACTGGAGTAAACTAATGGACAACAACACTGAGGCTTCTACTTCCAGCTTTACACACTATATACATTTCCCCCTAATCCTACCAGCCCTCCCCTTACTGGAGTAAACTAATGGACAACAACACTGAGGCTTCTACTTCCAGCTTTACATACTATATACATTTCCCCCTAATCCTACCAGCCCTCCCCTTACTGGAGTAAACTAATGGACAACAACACTGAGGCTTCTACTTCCAGCTTTACATACTATATACATTCCCCCCTAATCCTACCAGCCCTCCCCTTACTGGAGTAAACTAATGGACAACAACACTGAGGCTTCTACTTCCAGCTTTACATACTATATACATTTCCCCCTAATCCTACCAGCCCTCCCCTTATTGGAGTAAACTAATGGACAACAATACTGAGGCTTCTACTTCCAGCTTTACATACTATATACATTCCCCCCTAATCCTACCAGCCCTCCCCTTACTGGAGTAAACTAATGGACAACAACACTGAGGCTTCTACTTCCAGCTTTACATACTATATACATTTCCCCCTAATCCTACCAGCCCTCCCCTTACTGGAGTAAACTAATGGACAACAACACTGAGGCTTCTACTTCCAGCTTTACATACTATATACATTCCCCCCTAATCCTACCAGCCCTCCCCTTACTGGAGTAAACTAATGGACAACAACACTGAGGCTTCTACTTCCAGCTTTACATACTATATACATTTCCCCCTAATCCTACCAGCCCTCCCCTTATTGGAGTAAACTAATGGACAACAATACTGAGGCTTCTACTTCCAGCTTTACATACTATATACATTCCCCCCTAATCCTACCAGCCCGCCCCTTATTGGAGTAAACTAATGGACAACAATACTGAGGCTTCTACTTCCAGCTTTACATACTATATACATTTCCCCCTAATCCTACCAGCCCTCCCCTTATTGGAGTAAACTAATGGACAACAATACTGAGGCTTCTACTTCCAGCTTTACATACTATATACATTTCCCCCTAATCCTACCAGCCCGCCCCTTATTGGAGTAAACTAATGGACAACAATACTGAGGCTTCTACTTCCAGCTTTACATACTATATACATTTCCCCCTAATCCTACCAGCCCTCCCCTTATTGGAGTAAACTAATGGACAACAACACTGAGGCTTCTACTTCCAGCTTTACATACTATATACATTCCCCCCTAATCCTACCAGCCCGCCCCTTATTGGAGTAAACTAATGGACAACAATACTGAGGCTTCTACTTCCAGCTTTACATACTATATACATTTCCCCCTAATCCTACCAGCCCTCCCCTTATTGGAGTAAACTAATGGACAACAACACTGAGGCTTCTACTTCCAGCTTTACATACTATATACATTCCCCCCTAATCCTACCAGCCCGCCCCTTATTGGAGTAAACTAATGGACAACAATACTGAGGCTTCTACTTCCAGCTTTACATACTAAATACATTTCCCCCTAATCCTACCAGCCCTCCCCTTATTGGAGTAAACTAATGGACAACAATACTGAGGCTTCTACTTCCAGCTTTACATACTAAATACATTTCCCCCTAATCCTACCAGCCCTCCCCTTATTGGAGTAAACTAATGGACAACAATACTGAGGCTTCTACTTCCAGCTTTACATACTATATACATTCCCCCCTAATCCTACCAGCCCTCCCCTTACTGGAGTAAACTAATGGACAACAACACTGAGGCTTCTACTTCCAGCTTTACATACTATATACATTTCCCCCTAATCCTACCAGCCCTCCCCTTACTGGAGTAAACTAATGGACAACAACACTGAGGCTTCTACTTCCAGCTTTACATACTATATACATTCCCCCCTAATCCTACCAGCCCTCCCCTTACTGGAGTAAACTAATGGACAACAACACTGAGGCTTCTACTTCCAGCTTTACATACTATATACATTTCCCCCTAATCCTACCAGCCCTCCCCTTATTGGAGTAAACTAATGGACAACAATACTGAGGCTTCTACTTCCAGCTTTACATACTATATACATTTCCCCCTAATCCTACCAGCCCTCCCCTTACTGGAGTAAACTAATGGACAACAACACTGAGGCTTCTACTTCCAGCTTTACATACTATATACATTCCCCCCTAATCCTACCAGCCCTCCCCTTACTGGAGTAAACTAATGGACAACAACACTGAGGCTTCTACTTCCAGCTTTACATACTATATACATTTCCCCCTAATCCTACCAGCCCTCCCCTTATTGGAGTAAACTAATGGACAACAATACTGAGGCTTCTACTTCCAGCTTTACATACTATATACATTTCCCCCTAATCCTACCAGCCCTCCCCTTATTGGAGTAAACTAATGGACAACAACACTGAGGCTTCTACTTCCAGCTTTACATACTATATACATTCCCCCCTAATCCTACCAGCCCGCCCCTTATTGGAGTAAACTAATGGACAACAATACTGAGGCTTCTACTTCCAGCTTTACATACTATATACATTTCCCCCTAATCCTACCAGCCCTCCCCTTATTGGAGTAAACTAATGGACAACAACACTGAGGCTTCTACTTCCAGCTTTACATACTATATACATTCCCCCCTAATCCTACCAGCCCGCCCCTTATTGGAGTAAACTAATGGACAACAATACTGAGGCTTCTACTTCCAGCTTTACATACTATATACATTTCCCCCTAATCCTACCAGCCCTCCCCTTATTGGAGTAAACTAATGGACAACAACACTGAGGCTTCTACTTCCAGCTTTACATACTATATACATTCCCCCCTAATCCTACCAGCCCGCCCCTTATTGGAGTAAACTAATGGACAACAATACTGAGGCTTCTACTTCCAGCTTTACATACTAAATACATTTCCCCCTAATCCTACCAGCCCTCCCCTTATTGGAGTAAACTAATGGACAACAATACTGAGGCTTCTACTTCCAGCTTTACATACTAAATACATTTCCCCCTAATCCTACCAGCCCTCCCCTTATTGGAGTAAACTAATGGACAACAATACTGAGGCTTCTACTTCCAGCTTTACATACTATATACATTCCCCCCTAATCCTACCAGCCCTCCCCTTACTGGAGTAAACTAATGGACAACAACACTGAGGCTTCTACTTCCAGCTTTACATACTATATACATTTCCCCCTAATCCTACCAGCCCTCCCCTTACTGGAGTAAACTAATGGACAACAACACTGAGGCTTCTACTTCCAGCTTTACATACTATATACATTCCCCCCTAATCCTACCAGCCCTCCCCTTACTGGAGTAAACTAATGGACAACAACACTGAGGCTTCTACTTCCAGCTTTACATACTATATACATTTCCCCCTAATCCTACCAGCCCTCCCCTTATTGGAGTAAACTAATGGACAACAATACTGAGGCTTCTACTTCCAGCTTTACATACTATATACATTTCCCCCTAATCCTACCAGCCCTCCCCTTATTGGAGTAAACTAATGGACAACAACACTGAGGCTTCTACTTCCAGCTTTACATACTATATACATTCCCCCCTAATCCTACCAGCCCGCCCCTTATTGGAGTAAACTAATGGACAACAATACTGAGGCTTCTACTTCCAGCTTTACATACTATATACATTTCCCCCTAATCCTACCAGCCCTCCCCTTATTGGAGTAAACTAATGGACAACAACACTGAGGCTTCTACTTCCAGCTTTACATACTATATACATTCCCCCCTAATCCTACCAGCCCGCCCCTTATTGGAGTAAACTAATGGACAACAATACTGAGGCTTCTACTTCCAGCTTTACATACTATATACATTTCCCCCTAATCCTACCAGCCCTCCCCTTATTGGAGTAAACTAATGGACAACAATACTGAGGCTTCTACTTCCAGCTTTACATACTATATACATTTCCCCCTAATCCTACCAGCCCTCCCCTTATTGGAGTAAACTAATGGACAACAATACTGAGGCTTCTACTTCCAGCTTTACATACTATATACATTTCCCCCTAATCCTACCAGCCCTCCCCTTATTGGAGTAAACTAATGGACAACAACACTGAGGCTTCTACTTCCAGCTTTACATACTATATACATTCCCCCCTAATCCTACCAGCCCGCCCCTTATTGGAGTAAACTAATGGACAACAATACTGAGGCTTCTACTTCCAGCTTTACATACTATATACATTTCCCCCTAATCCTACCAGCCCTCCCCTTATTGGAGTAAACTAATGGACAACAATACTGAGGCTTCTACTTCCAGCTTTACATACTATATACATTTCCCCCTAATCCTACCAGCCCTCCCCTTATTGGAGTAAACTAATGGACAACAACACTGAGGCTTCTACTTCCAGCTTTACATACTATATACATTTCCCCCTAATCCTACCAGCCCTCCCCTTATTGGAGTAAACTAATGGACAACAACACTGAGGCTTCTACTTCCAGCTTTACATACTATATACATTCCCCCCTAATCCTACCAGCCCGCCCCTTATTGGAGTAAACTAATGGACAACAATACTGAGGCTTCTACTTCCAGCTTTACATACTAAATACATTTCCCCCTAATCCTACCAGCCCTCCCCTTATTGGAGTAAACTAATGGACAACAATACTGAGGCTTCTACTTCCAGCTTTACATACTATATACATTTCCCCCTAATCCTACCAGCCCTCCCCTTATTGGAGTAAACTAATGGACAACAACACTGAGGCTTCTACTTCCAGCTTTACATACTATATACATTTCCCCCTAATCCTACCAGCCCTCCCCTTATTGGAGTAAACTAATGGACAACAACACTGAGGCTTCTACTTCCAGCTTTACATACTATATACAGTGCCTTGCGAAAGTATTCGGCCCCCTTGAACTTTGCGACCTTTTGCCACATTTCAGGCTTCAAACATAAAGATATAAAACTGTATTTTTTTGTGAAGAATCAACAACAAGTGGGACACAATCATGAAGTGGAACGACATTTATTGGATATTTCAAACTTTGTTAACAAATCAAAAATTGAAAAATTGGGCGTGCAAAATTATTCAGCCCCCTTAAGTTAATACTTTGTAGCGCCACCTTTTGCTGCGATTACAGCTGTAAGTCGCTTGGGGTATGTCTCTATCAGTTTTGCACATCGAGAGACTGAATTTTTTTCCCATTCCTCCTTGCAAAACAGCTCGAGCTCAGTGAGGTTGGATGGAGAGCATTTGTGAACAGCAGTTTTCAGTTCTTTCCACAGATTCTCGATTGGATTCAGGTCTGGACTTTGACTTGGCCATTCTAACACCTGGATATGTTTATTTTTGAACCATTCCATTGTAGATTTTGCTTTATGTTTTGGATCATTGTCTTGTTGGAAGACAAATCTCCGTCCCAGTCTCAGGTCTTTTGCAGACTCCATCAGGTTTTCTTCCAGAATGGTCCTGTATTTGGCTCCATCCATCTTCCCATCAATTTTAACCATCTTCCCTGTCCCTGCTGAAGAAAAGCAGGCCCAAACCATGATGCTGCCACCACCATGTTTGACAGTGGGGATGGTTGTTCAGGGTGATGAGCTGTGTTGCTTTTACGCCAAACATAACGTTTTGCATTGTTGCCAAAAAGTTCAATTTTGGTTTCATCTGACCAGAGCACCTTCTTCCACATGTTTGGTGTGTCTCCCAGGTGGCTTGTGGCAAACTTTAAACAACACTTTTTATGGATGTCTTTAAGAAATGGCTTTCTTCTTGCCACTCTTCCATAAAGGCCAGATTTGTGCAATATACGACTGATTGTTGTCCTATGGACAGAGTCTCCCACCTCAGCTGTAGATCTCTGCAGTTCATCCAGAGTGATCATGGGCCTCTTGGCTGCATCTCTGATCAGTCTTCTCCTTGTATGAGCTGAAAGTTTAGAGGGACGGCCAGGTCTTGGTAGATTTGCAGTGGTCTGATGCTCCTTCCATTTCAATATTATCGCTTGCACAGTGCTCCTTGGGATGTTTAAAGCTTGGGAAATCTTTTTGTATCCAAATCCGGCTTTAAACTTCTTCACAACAGTATCTCGGACCTGCCTGGTGTGTTCCTTGTTCTTCATGATGCTCTCTGCGCTTTTAACGGACCTCTGAGACTATCACAGTGCAGGTGCATTTATACGGAGACTTGATTACACACAGGTGGATTGTATTTATCATCATTAGTCATTTAGGTCAACATTGGATCATTCAGAGATCCTCACTGAACTTCTGGAGAGAGTTTGCTGCACTGAAAGTAAAGGGGCTGAATAATTTTGCACGCCCAATTTTTCAGTTTTTGATTTGTTAAAAAAGTTTGAAATATCAAATAAATGTTGTTCCACTTCATGATTGTGTTCCACTTGTTGTTGATTCTTCACAAAAAAATACAGTTTTATATCTTTATGTTTGAAGCCTGAAATGTGGCAAAAGGTCGCAAAGTTCAAGGGGGCCGAATACTTTCGCAAGGCACTGTACATTCCCCCCTAATCCTACCAGCCCGCCCCTTATTGGAGTAAACTAATGGACAACAATACTGAGGCTTCTACTTCCAGCTTTACATACTATATACATTTCCCCCTAATCCTACCAGCCCTCCCCTTATTGGAGTAAACAAATGGACAACAATACTGAGGCTTCTACTTCCAGCTTTACATACTATATACATTTCCCCCTAATCCTACCAGCCCTCCCCTTATTGGAGTAAACTAATGGACAACAATACTGAGGCTTCTACTTCCAGCTTTACATACTATATACATTTCCCCCTAATCCTACCAGCCCTCCCCTTATTGGAGTAAACTAATGGACAACAATACTGAGGCTTCTACTTCCAGCTTTACATACTATATACATTTCCCCCTAATCCTACCAGCCCTCCCCTTATTGGAGTAAACTAATGGACAACAATACTGAGGCTTCTACTTCCAGCTTTACATACTATATACATTTCCCCCTAATCCTACCAGCCCTCCCCTTATTGGAGTAAACTAATGGACAACAACACTGAGGCTTCTACTTCCAGCTTTACATACTATATACATTCCCCCCTAATCCTACCAGCCCGCCCCTTATTGGAGTAAACTAATGGACAACAATACTGAGGCTTCTACTTCCAGCTTTACATACTATATACATTTCCCCCTAATCCTACCAGCCCTCCCCTTATTGGAGTAAACTAATGGACAACAATACTGAGGCTTCTACTTCCAGCTTTACATACTATATACATTTCCCCCTAATCCTACCAGCCCTCCCCTTATTGGAGTAAACTAATGGACAACAACACTGAGGCTTCTACTTCCAGCTTTACATACTATATACATTTCCCCCTAATCCTACCAGCCCTCCCCTTATTGGAGTAAACTAATGGACAACAATACTGAGGCTTCTACTTCCAGCTTTACATACTATATACATTTACCCCTAATCCTACCAGCCCTCCCCTTATTGGAGTAAACTAATGGACAACAACACTGAGGCTTCTACTTCCAGCTTTACATACTATATACATTTCCCCCTAATCCTACCAGCCCTCCCCTTATTGGAGTAAACTAATGGACAACAACACTGAGGCTTCTACTTCCAGCTTTACATACTATATACATTCCCCCCTAATCCTACCAGCCCGCCCCTTATTGGAGTAAACTAATGGACAACAATACTGAGGCTTCTACTTCCAGCTTTACATACTATATACATTTCCCCCTAATCCTACCAGCCCTCCCCTTATTGGAGTAAACTAATGGACAACAATACTGAGGCTTCTACTTCCAGCTTTACATACTATATACATTTCCCCCTAATCCTACCAGCCCTCCCCTTATTGGAGTAAACTAATGGACAACAACACTGAGGCTTCTACTTCCAGCTTTACATACTATATACATTTCCCCCTAATCCTACCAGCCCTCCCCTTATTGGAGTAAACTAATGGACAACAACACTGAGGCTTCTACTTCCAGCTTTACATACTATATACATTCCCCCCTAATCCTACCAGCCCGCCCCTTATTGGAGTAAACTAATGGACAACAATACTGAGGCTTCTACTTCCAGCTTTACATACTATATACATTTCCCCCTAATCCTACCAGCCCTCCCCTTATTGGAGTAAACTAATGGACAACAATACTGAGGCTTCTACTTCCAGCTTTACATACTATATACATTTCCCCCTAATCCTACCAGCCCTCCCCTTATTGGAGTAAACTAATGGACAACAATACTGAGGCTTCTACTTCCAGCTTTACATACTATATACATTTCCCCCTAATCCTACCAGCCCTCCCCTTATTGGAGTAAACTAATGGACAACAATACTGAGGCTTCTACTTCCAGCTTTACATACTATATACATTTCCCCCTAATCCTACCAGCCCTCCCCTTATTGGAGTAAACTAATGGACAACAATACTGAGGCTTCTACTTCCAGCTTTACACACTATATACATTTCCCCCTAATCCTACCAGCCCTCCCCTTATTGGAGTAAACTAATGGACAACAACACTGAGGCTTCTACTTCCAGCTTTACATACTATATACATTTCCCCCTAATCCTACCAGCCCTCCCCTTATTGGAGTAAACTAATGGACAACAATACTGAGGCTTCTACTTCCAGCTTTACATACTATATACATTTCCCCCTAATCCTACCAGCCCTACCCTTATTGGACTAAACTAATGGACAACAATACTGAGGCTTCTACTTCCAGCTTTACATACTATATACATTTCCCCCTAATCCTACCAGCCCTCCCCTTACTGGAGTAAACTAATGGACAACAACACTGAGGCTTCTACTTCCAGCTTTACACACTATATACATTTCCCCCTAATCCTACCAGCCCTCCCCTTACTGGAGTAAACTAATGGACAACAACACTGAGGCTTCTACTTCCAGCTTTACATACTATATACATTTCCCCCTAATCCTACCAGCCCTCCCCTTACTGGAGTAAACTAATGGACAACAACACTGAGGCTTCTACTTCCAGCTTTACACACTATATACATTTCCCCCTAATTCTACCAGCCCTCCCCTTATTGGAGTAAACTAATGGACAACAATACTGAGGCTTCTACCTCCAGCTTTACATACTATATACATTTCCCACTAATCCTACCAGCCCTCCCCTTATTGGAGTAAACTAATGGACAACAATACTGAGCCTTCTACTTCCAACTTTACATACTATATACATTTTACTGACACGGTACATTTTACATTAGTTATCTTTACATTCTTTCTTGCCAACGTTCATCCAGCAGACAGATCCTCTGTAGTTCTCTGAGCCAGAACTACATTTTTCCCCGCTATCAGAAAGGAACGTGAGGGTGTCCCACCCGTAGTTCTCCCCGTCAGTCCTTCCACACCCTGACAGTGTCATGCAAATGGGATGCTTGACTTGTTCTCAATGGTGTTTTTCAAAAATCTCTTAGTGTGATTTATATTGCAAGGACACGTTTGCTGAAAACCAGGTATGTCTACCTACAAAAATAGCTCTGCAGTTGTCTGCCAGCCAGACCCCTTTTTCTCCTTTCACTCACCCCATTTTTCTCCTCTCACTTACCCCCTTTTTCTCCTCTCACTCACCCCCTTTTTCTCCTCTCACTCACCCCCTTTTTCTCCTCTCACTCACCCCCTTTTTCTCCTCTCACTCACCCCCTTTTTCTCCTCTCACTCGCCCCCTTTTTCTCCTCTCACTCACCCCCTTTTTCTCCTCTCACTCACCCCCTTTTTTGCTGGTATTTTTGCACCGCTGTTTTCATTGACGATATAGAGCTTGTTTAATTTGCCAAGCATGTTCCTTTTTCAACGTAAAGTCCTTCTGGGAAGGAAAACACGTAGTTCTGGTGGTCAGGCTGTGAGACTCATAAATACATGAGGGAGGGAGGGAGTCTGGCTACGTCCCAAATGGAACCCTGTTCCTTATTTAGTGCACTACTTCGGCTCTGGTCAAAATGATTGCACTATAAAGGGAGTAGGGTGCCATTTGAGACTCATCCAGAGTCCGCCCTGTGTTTGTCTGCTCTCTCTGGAGGAGGAATGGCTGCTTGGCTATGGGGAGTGTAGGAGAAGAGAGGAGAGCATCCCTTGGTAGAAGACATAAGGAACAATGAACTTACTGACCTGGTATAAACATCAAGAGAGAGCTGTGGGAGAAGCAGATATCTTCCAATATGACATCTGAGTGATGAACAGGTCAGGAGGCCCAACGTAACATTATCACCCAGAGATGGAATTAGTGGTCAGCCTTGGTCCTACTGTAACATGAGTTTTATGTCTGTGTGTTTGTACTGTAAGGTGAAAGTTCATAGGTCAATAATAGTTCTCCATTCCTTGTCTTCCTTTCTTACTTGATATCAAGCTGGCTTACGTACATTGTATTACATTATAGATTTAGGCTTATATTACATTATAGACTTAAGGCTTATATTACATTATAGACTTAGGCTTATATTACATTATAGATTTAGGCTTATATTACATTATATATTTAGGCTTATATTACATTATAGATTTAGGCTTATATTAGCTTATAGACTTAGGCTTATATTACCTTATAGACTTAGGCTTATATTACATTATAGACTTAGGCTTATATTACATTATAGACTTAGGCTTATATTACATTATAGACTTAGGCTCATATTACATTATAGACTTAGGCTTATATTACATTATAGACTTAGGCTTATATTAGATTTGTCAGTAGAACTGTAAAGCACGGAGAAATCCTGTGTGTGTGTGTGTGTGTGTGCGCACGTTAGCCAGGGTTTGATGGATGCCCGCCCCATGTCCAGCAGCAGTGGCTTCATCTCTGACAGTAGGCCAGGTTACAGGGGGTGTCTGGTCCACTCAGCCTAGCCTGGACATACTTTCTCCTCCTGGGCCAAGCCAAATAAACCTGGGGTGCCTCTCTGCTCCACACAGCGCCTCGCTGTAGAGTGGCACAAATACAGACAGGAGAAACGGTTTACTCTCCCCCACAGGGTGATGGGAAGGTTGCCAGCCATACATGTTGGGATGTAATATCTACAGTGTAGTTTGTGGTGGTATCATTCCATTCGAACCTCCCGGTGATAGTATATAGGGGGCGCTGTTCCAAAGTAGTGCACTAAATATGGAATAGGGTGCCATTTAAGACACACCCCTAGTCCCTGGGAGACAGCGTGGACCATTTAAGACATCCCTAGTCCCTGGGAGACAGCGTGGACCATCATTTAAGACATCCCTAGTCCCTGGGAGACAGAGGGGACCATCATTTAAGACATCCCTAGTCCCTGGGAGACAGAGTGGACCATTTAAGACATCCCTAGTCCCTGAGAGACAGAGTGGACCATTTAAGACATCCCTAGTCCCTGGGAGACAGAGTGGACCATCATTTAAGACATCCCTAGTCCCTGGGAGACAGAGTGGACCATCATTTAAGACATCCCTAGTCCCTGGGAGACAGAATGGACAGACTGGTGTTATCTGGGTGACCTCAGGTCTCGGTGTGATTTAGTGAGTCTGTCTGTCTGTCTTCCTGCCTGTTTGGTGCTGCTCAGACAATTTAGCTGTAGCTGTAGTCCTGCAGCCTTGTGAAGCCCTGTGAAGTGTCAGGAGAGGAATGGGGACGATTTGAATGATCACGCTGGCTGGCTTCCACAGTTCATTTGTCTCGAGATGAGAGGAGATGAGAGGTAGAGAGGAGATGAAAGGAGATTAGAGGCGAAGGCAGAGAGGGGGGCAGGGATGTCCGGTTGCTTATAAAAACACTGAGAGAAGAAGGAGAGAAGATGTGAGGTGTGAGGAAACGACTATAGATCGTCTTTAGCTGTAAAGTAACTACAGTACAGAGAAGGACATTATGGTTCTGTTTGTGTCCACATTATGGTGCTGTGCCACTTGGTTGGATCACCAGTTACTGTAACTATGGTAACTATGCTAATTAACTAACAAAGCCCCACTCCTTACATTCCTTAACAATCTTAATGTTTTGCACTGATAATCCACTGGTCCATATTCTCTGTCTGTGTTGTTGTCTGTCCTCTTATCAGTCAGTAGCTATCTGCCTCTGTCTCTGTTGTCTCTATGGCGGCATCCCCAAGTGGCACCCTATTCCCCATATAGTACACTGCTTTTGACCTGCACCCTATAGGTCCTGGTCAAAAGTAGTGCGCTATGTAGGGAATAGGTTGCCACTTGAGACTCACACTATGTTACCTACTGCCACCTCATGGGTTGACCAATTAGGTCTATGGAGAACTGCAGCAGGAGCCTAGATATCTACAAGTGAGGTCATTACTTAATAGATACACGGACAATCACAGATACTAATCAAATCAAATCAAAGTTTATTTGTCACGTGCGCCGAATACTTACAGTGAAATGCTTACTTACAGACTCTAACCAATAGTGCAAAAAAGGTATTAGGTGAACAATGGGTAGGTAAAGAAATAAAACAACAGTAAAAACAACAGTAGCTATGCTATAAAAGTAGCGAGGCTACATACAGACACCAGATACTAACTGGGCATTCTGGGAAATTTGCCTATCTTGATTGGTTGGCAGGCATCCTCCTCCTAAATCTTCACAGCCTGAGATCACTCGCAGTGGTTCAAACCCTATTTCCATCCCTGTGTTTTTTTGGAGAAATGTGTGAGAGCAATGTGCAAATTAGGCATCGTAGAAACGTCATAAAGAGTATTAAGTGTACTTAAAATAACAAGCATTTAATCCCCATCTGAACGAGTGGGGGGGAAGCATCCAGACATCACTCATTGTTTCTGCTGTGTTGTGTGGGAGATCTGAAAGAGAGAGAAAGCCTCTCAGTCATGTTGATGATGACTGTGTTCCAGTTGGGAAGAGTGACTGGCCCCTGGTGAGCATGGGGACAAACAAGGCATTTCAATGCTCAGCCCATTGCTGTGTGCCAAGAAGGGATTATATCCATTTCAGTGACACCTCAAAATAAAGGGCTGTATATTCAAACGATACATCAATAGCATGCAATTAACACTTCTGTATTTAGTGGCCTCCCTATGGGGCCAATCTGTGCTTGGGGACTTGTTGTCAACCATTCATACTAGAGCTTACTGTGTGTGACTGATTGCCATAACACCAGGATATCCCTTCCCTTTAGCTGTGCTGTTCATATGTTAGTGGGTCAGTTGGACCCATTGGTCTGCAGTATCACGACCCTGTGGTGCCCTATAACAGCAGGTCACCTGACCCTCTCCAGAGCCCTGCCACCTGTCAACAGTATCACGTCCCTGTGACACCCTATAACAGCAGGTCACCTGACCCTCTCTAGGGCCCTACCAGCTGTAAATAGTCAGCTCACAGCCCAGCCCAGACCAAAATCTGTCCCAAATGGAACCCTATTCCCTATGTAGTGCACTACTTTTGACCAGGACCTATATAGTCACTGTATAGTGAATAGGGTGCCATTTGGGACGAAGGCCCAGCCTGTATAGGCCACTTCACACCCCTGCCTAGCAGATCACATCAACAGCCAAGTTGAAAAGAACACACTTGAGAATGACACTAATGCATGATCCTGTTTGTTGATGCCAATGGCACTTTGGAAGATGTGCTAGCAAACAGCACAACAGAAACTGAGAGAGAGAGAGAGAGAGAGAGAGAGAGAGAGAGAGAGAGAGAGCGAGAGAGAGAGAGAGAGAGAGAGAGAGAGAGAGAGAGAGAGAGACCCTGTCAGATCGGTCCGGCCCTCTACCCTCCCCACAGCCTGATTATCCATCACATGCACAGCAGCCATTTTCCCCCAGCGTGGAAACTTGGAAGCCTCCACCCCCCTCTGACATGTTGGTTTGTTCCAGAGTTTCACACAGCTCTCTCCCTGCTGCTACAGGTGTAGCAGCATGGAGGCCCATGCAGATCACACACTGCAGATCACACACTTTCTGATTGAAGGATTTGGGGACATGTATTTTTTAAAATATATATATTTGAACCCTTGAACAGTCTCAACACGCTGGGATTCTATCCTAAGAAACAAGACGGAGTAAATTCACTGTAGGACACTGTAGGACACTGTGATGTAGGACATTGTGATGTAGGACAAAAGGACACTGTGATGTAGGACACTGTGATGTAGGACATTGTGATGTAGGACAAAAGGACACTGTGATGTAGGACAAAAGGACACTGTGATGTAGGACAAAAGGACACTGTGATGTAGGACACAGTGATGTAGGACACTGTGAAGTAGGACAAAAGGATTTTGCCCTGGACACTGGTT
Source organism: Oncorhynchus clarkii lewisi (assembly GCF_045791955.1). NCBI lineage: Eukaryota > Metazoa > Chordata > Actinopteri > Salmoniformes > Salmonidae > Oncorhynchus > Oncorhynchus clarkii. The sequence continues at coordinate 83,886 of NW_027261101.1, forward strand.
CAACAAGAACAACATGTTTGTGCCAAAATGGAGCCTGTCCGTGACACTTCACTCAGTCAGTTGCCTGCCCCTAATTGGACTATACCTGACCTTCCTGTCACTGTCAGATCCCTATCTATCTGTGGCTCCCTACAGTCCATATCAGAGATGTCTCATTCAGTCAGTCATGGGGAAGTAATTACCCTGGGTCATTATGGGATAGAAGATGGAAGCAGGTCGTCGTGACAACAGGAGGTAGAGCTCAACACAGTGGCTGGATATCAGGTTAACTAGATGGTACGCCACTGGTAGATAACTCACTGACAGACAGGTGTCAAAGGTCATCCATACTCAGGGGACAACAGGGGAGGAAAGCACGCTCATACCCTTTTCATATTACGGAGCTGAGATGAGCTGAACCGAGCTAAGCTGTACTGCGCTAGCATGGTTGGTGGTTACGCTGAACTGAGATGAGCTTAACCGAGCTGAGCTGTACTGCGCTAGCATGGTTAGTGGTTACGCGGAACTGAGATGAGCTGTACTGCGCCAGCATGGTTAGTGGTTACGCTGAGCTGAGCTGAGCTGTACTGCGCCAGCATGGTTAGTGGTTACGCTGAGCTGAGCTGTACCGCGCTAGCATGGTTAGTGGTTACGCTGAGCTGAGCTGTACTGCGCTAGCATGGTTAGTGGTTACGCTGAGCTGAGCTGAGCTGTACCGCACTAGCATGGTTAGTGGTTACGCTGAGCTGAGCTGTACCGCGCTAGCATGGTTAGTGGTTACGCTGAGCTGAGCTGAGCTGTACCGCGCTAGCATGGTTAGTGGTTACGCTGAGCTGAGCTGTACTGCGCTAGCATGGTTAGTGGTTACGCTGAGCTGAGCTGTACCGCACTAGCATGGTTAGTGGTTACGCTGAGCTGAGCTGTACCGCGCTAGCATGGTTAGTGGTTACGCTGAGCTGAGCTGAGCTGTACCGCGCTAGCATGGTTAGTGGTTACGCTGAGCTGAGCTGAGCTGTACCGCGCTAGCATGGTTAGTCGTTACGCTGAGCTGAGCTGTACTGCGCTAGCATGGTTAGTGGTTACGCTGAGCTGAGCTGTACTGCGCCAGCATGGTTAGTGGTTACGCTGAGCTGAGCTGAGCTGAGCTGTACTGCGCTAGCATGGTTAGTGGTTACGCTGAGCTGAGCTGAGCTGTACTGCGCTAGCATGGTTAGTAGTTACGCTGAACTGAGATGAGTCGAACCGAGCTGAGCTGTACTGCGCTAGCATGGTTAGTGGTTACGCTGAGCTGAGCTGAGCTGTACTGCGCCAGCATGGTTAATGGTTACGCTGAGCTGAGCTGTACTGCGCTAGCATGGTAAGTGGTTACGCTGAGCTGAGCTGTACTGCGCTAGCATGGTTAGTGGTTACGCTGAGCTGAGCTGAGCTGAGCTGTACTGCGCTAGCATGGTTAGTAGTTACGCTGAGCTGAGATGAGATGAGCCGAACCGAGCTGAGCTGTACTGCGCTAGCATGGTTAGTAGTTATGCTGAGCTGAGCTGAGATGAGCCGAACCGAGCTGAGCTGTACTGCGCTAGCATGGTTAGTGGTAACGCTGAGCTGTACTGCGCTAGCATGGTTAGTGGTTACGCTGAGCTGAGCTGTACTGCGCTAGCATGGTTAGTGGTTACGCTGAGCTGTACTGCGCTAGCATGGTTAGTGGTTACGCTGAGCTGTACTGCGCTAGCATGGTTAGTGGTTACGCTGAGCTGAGCTATACTGCGCTAGCATGGTTAGTGGTTACGCTGAGCTGAGCTGTACTGCGCTAGCATGGTTAGTGGTTACGCTGAGCTGTACTGCGCTAGCATGGTTAGTGGTTACGCTGAGCTGTACTGCGCTAGCATGGTTAGTGGTTACGCTGAGCTGAGCTATACTGCGCTAGCATGGTTAGTGGTTACGCTGAGCTGTACTGCGCTAGCATGGTTAGTGGTTACGCTGAGCTGTACCGCGCTAGCATGGTTAGTGGTTACGCTGAGCTGAGCTGTACTGCGCTAGCATGGTTAGTGGTTACGCTGAGCTGAGCTGAGCTGAGCTGTACCGCACTAGCATGGTTAGTGGTTACGCTGAGCTGAGCTGTACCGCGCTAGCATGGTTAGTGGTTACGCTGAGCTGAGCTGAGCTGTACCGCGCTAGCATGGTTAGTGGTTACGCTGAGCTGAGCTGAGCTGTACCGCGCTAGCATGGTTAGTCGTTACGCTGAGCTGAGCTGTACTGCGCTAGCATGGTTAGTGGTTACGCTGAGCTGAGCTGTACTGCGCCAGCATGGTTAGTGGTTACGCTGAGCTGAGCTGAGCTGAGCTGTACTGCGCTAGCATGGTTAGTGGTTACGCTGAGCTGAGCTGAGCTGTACTGCGCTAGCATGGTTAGTAGTTACGCTGAACTGAGATGAGTCGAACCGAGCTGAGCTGTACTGCGCTAGCATGGTTAGTGGTTACGCTGAGCTGAGCTGAGCTGTACTGCGCCAGCATGGTTAATGGTTACGCTGAGCTGAGCTGTACTGCGCTAGCATGGTTAGTGGTTACGCTGAGCTGAGCTGTACTGCGCTAGCATGGTTAGTGGTTACGCTGAGCTGAGCTGAGCTGTACTGCGCTAGCATGGTTAGTAGTTACGCTGAGCTGAGATGAGATGAGCCGAACCGAGCTGAGCTGTACTGCGCTAGCATGGTTAGTAGTTATGCTGAGCTGAGCTGAGATGAGCCGAACCGAGCTGAGCTGTACTGCGCTAGCATGGTTAGTGGTAACGCTGAGCTGTACTGCGCTAGCATGGTTAGTGGTTACGCTGAGCTGAGCTGTACTGCGCTAGCATGGTTAGTGGTTACGCTGAGCTGTACTGCGCTAGCATGGTTAGTGGTTACGCTGAGCTGTACTGCGCTAGCATGGTTAGTGGTTACGCTGAGCTGAGCTATACTGCGCTAGCATGGTTAGTGGTTACGCTGAGCTGAGCTGTACTGCGCTAGCATGGTTAGTGGTTACGCTGAGCTGTACTGCGCTAGCATGGTTAGTGGTTACGCTGAGCTGAGCTATACTGCGCTAGCATGGTTAGTGGTTACGCTGAGCTGTACTGCGCTAGCATGGTTAGTGGTTACGCTGAGCTGTACTGCGCTAGCATGGTTAGTGGTTACGCTGAGCTGTACTGCGCTAGCATGGTTAGTGGTTACGCTGAGCTGAGCTATACTGCGCTAGCATGGTTAGTGGTTACGCTGAGCTGAGCTATACTGCGCTAGCATGGTTAGTGGTTACGCTGAGCTGAGCTGTACTGCGCTAGCATGGTTAGTGGTTACGCTGAGCTGAGCTGTACTGCGCTAGCATGGTTAGTGGTTACGCTGAGCTGTACTGCGCTAGCATGGTTAGTGGTTACGCTGAGCTGAGCTATACTGTGCTAGCATGGTTAGTGGTTACGCTGAGCTGTACTGCGCTAGCATGGTTAGTGGTTACGCTGAGCTGAGCTATACTGCGCTAGCATGGTTAGTGGTTACGCTGAGCTGAGCTATACTGCGCTAGCATGGTTAGTGGTTACGCTGAGCTGAGCTGTACTGCGCTAGCATGGTTAGTGGTTACGCTGAGCTGAGCTGTACTGCGCTAGCATGGTTAGTGGTTACGCTGAGCTGTACTGCGCTAGCATGGTTAGTGGTTACGCTGAGCTGAGCTATACTGCGCTAGCATGGTTAGTGGTTACGCTGAGCTGAGCTGTACTGCGCTAGCATGGTTAGTGGTTACGCTGAGCTGAGCTGTACTGCGCTAGCATGGTTAGTGGTTACGCTGAGCTGAGCTGTACTGCGCTAGCATGGTTAGTGGTTACGCTGAGCTGTACTGCGCTAGCATGGTTAGTGGTTACGCTGAGCTGTACTGCGCTAGCATGGTTAGTGGTTACGCTGAGCTGAGCTATACTGCGCTAGCATGGTTAGTGGTTACGCTGAGCTGAGCTATACTGCGCTAGCATGGTTAGTGGTTACGCTGAGCTGAGCTGTACTGCGCTAGCATGGTTAGTGGTTACGCTGAGCTAAGCTGTACTGCGCTAGCATGGTTAGTGGTTACGCTGAGCTGTACTGCGCTAGCATGGTTAGTGGTTACGCTGAGCTAAGCTGTACTGCGCTAGCATGGTTAGTGGTTACGCTGAGCTGTACTGCGCTAGCATGGTTAGTGGTTACGCTGAGCTGTACTGCGCTAGCATGGTTAGTGGTTACGCTGAGCTGAGCTATACTGCGCTAGCATGGTTAGTGGTTACGCTGAGCTGTACTGCGCTAGCATGGTTAGTGGTTACGCTGAGCTGTTCTGCGCTAGCATGGTTAGTGGTTACGCTGAGCTGAGCTGTACTGCGCTAGCATGGTTAGTGGTTACGCTGAGCTGAGCTGTACTGCGCTAGCATGGTTAGTGGTTACGCTGAGCTGTACTGCGCTAGCATGGTTAGTGGTTACGCTGAGCTGTACTGCGCTAGCATGGTTAGTGGTTACGCTGAGCTGAGCTGTACTGCGCTAGCATGGTTAGTGGTTACGCTGAGCTGTACTGCGCTAGCATGGTTAGTGGTTACGCTGAGCTGAGCTGTACTGCGCTAGCATGGTTAGTGGTTACGCTGAGCTGAGCTGTACTGCGCTAGCATGGTTAGTGGTTACTCATCCACCATAGTTGCTGGAAAGGACAAAGGAAAATATCCAAGCCAGAACAGTCTTGTTCAGGTCAATATGATCCTGTGAGACTGGTATCAGTCTGACTGGAAACATCCAAAATGGAAAATAGATTTGATCCCTCTTGGTGCACGATCCAGGTGTTTAGAAAAAGAGGCAGAGCATCTTGGCTAACATCTGTTTTTCTGACACACAGCGTGGCTGAGATGTAGATGAGTTGTGGTGGTGTGTCAGTGCTGTGTGTGTCTGTCTGTATTTCTGTCTGTCTCCGCACTGAAACGGTTACTGAAATGGATGCAGCCTTTACACGGGAGCCGTTTGCAGACGCCCCATATTTCTCACCATGTCAGGTTCGGAGAGAGAGAGAACAGAGGAAAGCAAGGCGGGGTTAAAGAAAGGGGGAGGAACGGGAGGCAGGCAGTCATTGGGTCAATGTTCAGTGAGGGTTTTCCAGCCCCTGCTTAGGAAGAAAGGTTTAGGAAGAAGGGCGAGTCTGAAACCCAGTCAACAACATGATGAGGATTGTGGTGAAATGAAAACCTCTGATGCAGTCGGATCGTAAATGCCGCAGCCTGCAGAGAGCACCTGCTTTTTGGGTACTCCGCTTTTTATGAGGGTCACGCGGCGTTAGAATGCGCTGCTATATACACCACCACACGTGTAATTCTGTTTGTATAGATGGACAGGGCTTTGAAATCTGAGCCTTTCAGCATCAATAAGCACTTGGCAGGTTTTCATAGAGGGATTTAGGGCTATGGTGGCTGCCAAGGGACACACATGGACCGGCCTTCTCTGAGCCATGCCCAAACACAAAATAGGCTAGTAGAACAGAACAGCAATCACAATGGCTTCTGAAAGACAATTCCCATAGAAACCACTTTGAAAAGGATCATCTTAAATGGGATGGGTACCTTTACAGTAACTAGCTTAGCACCACCTCTATCCGCCATGGGCTGTTGATGATTTAATCTACCATAATACTGATGATACACTATGTTACCATGATACTGATGATACAGTATGTTACCATAGTACTGATGATACTGTATGTTACCATGATACTGATGATACAGTATGTTACCATAGTACTGATGATACAGTATGTTACCATGATACTGATGATACAGTATGTTACCATAGTACTGATGATACAGTATGTTACCATGATACTGATGATACAGTATGTTACCATAGTACTGATGATACAGTATGTTACCATGATACTGATGATACAGTATGTTACCATAGTACTGATGATACAGTATGTTACCATGATACTGATGATACAGTATGTTACCATAGTACTGATGATACAGTATGTTACCATGGTACTGATGATACAGTATGTTACCATAGTACTGATGATACAGTATGTTACCATAATACTGCTGATACAGTAGGTTACCATAGTACTGATGATACAGTATGTTACCATGATACTGTAGTGATGGTACTGATGATACAGTATGTTACCATAGTACTGATGATACTGTAGTGATGGTACTGATGATACAGTATGTTACCATAGTACTGATGATACTGTAGTGATGGTACTGATGATACAGTATGTTACCATAGTACTGATGATACTGTAGTGATGGTACTGATGATACAGTATCTTACTGATGATACTGTAGTGATGGTACTGATGATACAGTATGTTACCATAGTACTGATGATACAGTATGTTACTGACAATACTGTAGTGATGGTACTGATGATACATTATATTACCATAGTACTGATGATACAGTATGTTACTGATGATACTGTAGTGATGGTACTGATGATACAGTATGTTACCATAGTACTGATGGTACTGCAGTGATGGTACTGATGATACAGTATTTTACTGATGATACTGTTGTGATGGTACTGATGATACAGTATGTTACCAAAGCACTGATGATACAGTATGTTACTGATGATACTGTAGTGATTGTACTGATGACACAGTATGTTACCATAGTACTGATGATACAATATGTTACCATAGTACTGATGATACAGTATGTTACCATGGTACTGATGATACAGTATGTTACCAGGGTACTTTTTTGGTTACTACATATGTGTTATTTCAAAGCTCACTATTATTCTATGTAGAATGTAGAAAATTGTACAATTAACAAAAAACCCTTGAATGAGTAGGTGTGTCCAAACATTTGACTGGTACTGTATATATATTTACTTTCACTTTCACGTAGCTAGTGAATACAGCTAGCTAGTTTAGCCTACTCAAACACCCGGCTCAAACAGAGAGAGATGCTATGTTAGTTAGTGAATACAGCTAGCTAGTTTAGCCTACTCAAACACCCGGCTCAAACAGAGAGAGATGCTATGTTAGTTAGTGAATACAGCTAGCTAGTTTAACCTACTCAAACACCCGGCTCAAACAGAGAGAGATGCTATGTTAGTTAGTGAATACAGCTAGCTAGTTTAACCTACTCAAACACCTGGCTCAAACAGAGAGAGATGCTATGTTAGTTAGTGAATACAGCTAGCTAGTTTAACCTACTCAAACACCTGGCTCAAACAGAGAGAGATGCTATGTTAGTTAGTGAATACAGCTAGCTAGTTTAACCTACTCAAACACCTGGCTCAAACAGAGAGAGATGCTATGTTAGTTAGTGAATACAGCTAGCTAGTTTAACCTACTCAAACACCTGGCTCAAACAGAGAGAGATGCTATGTTAGTTAGTGAATACAGCTAGCTAGTTTAACCTACTCAAACACCTGGCTCAAACAGAGAGGGATGCTATGTTAGTTAGTGAATACAGCTAGCTAGTTTAACCTACTCAAACACCTGGCTCAAACAGAGAGGGATGCTATGTTAGTTAGTGAATACAGCTAGCTAGTTTAACCTACTCAAACACCTGGCTCAAACAGAGAGAGATGCTATGTTAGTTAGTGAATACAGCTAGCTAGTTTAACCTACTCAAACACCTGGCTCAAACAGAGAGAGATGCTATGTTAGTTAGTGAATACAGCTAGCTAGTTCAACCTACTCAAACACCCGGCTCAAACAGAGAGGGATGCTATGTTAACTAGTTGGCTATGAAACAGAGAGGGATGCTATGTTAGCTAGTTGGCTATGAAACAGAGAGGGATGCTATGTTAGCTAGTTGGCTATGAAACAGAGAGGGGTGCTATGTTAGATAGCTGGCTATGCAACAGAGAGGGATGCTATGTTAGATAGCTGGCTATGAAACAGAGAGGGATGCTATGTTAACTAGTTGACTATGAAACAGAGAGGGGTGCTATGTTAGATAGCTGGCTATGAAACAGAGAGGGGTGCTATGTTAGATAGCTGGCTATGAAACAGAGAGGGGTGCTATGTTAACTAGCTGGCTATGAAACAGAGAGGGGTGCTATGTTAGATAGCTGGCTATGAAACAGAGAGGGGTGCTATGTTAACTAGTTGACTATGAAACAGAGAGGGGTGCTATGTTAGCTAGTTGGCTATGAAACAGAGAGGGGTGCTATGTTAGCTAGTTGGCTATGGCTATCCAACACTGGAACTCTTCCAAGTCAAGGTAAGCTTTTGGTTTTATTCATTTATTGCCACCGGGGCCGTCAGTGTAACTGCTAAGCTTTCTGACTGTACTGCATGATTAGAGCGGGTTTACTAACGCGTTAGTTCTAGTATGTTGGCTATGACGTGACAGTGATGTAGGCTGTGTGTAGCAGTTAGCGGTCATGATATGTTTGGCTTGGAAAGTTTTTATCGCTTGCTCACAGACAGCTGATGTGTTGTGCACTGAAGTCCACAAGCGAGGAGGTGAGCATGTAGATAGTAGCGAGAAGGAATTATATATACAATGAGCAAGGTGTTCATTCTGTTTTTATGTGGCTACTATGAAAGTGAACTGTGTTTGCGTGTGATCAGGGGTGTATTCATATCGCCGATTCTGTTGACAAACGTTTCTTAAACGGGGATAAACATACCTGAATTTGTCCAATAGAAATTCTAATTTGCAACTGGTGGACTAATTATTACACCCAAGATCAGCTAGATGCAGGCAAGAGTGTGCAAGGTGGCATTGAATGTGTCACTGTCTGTCACCTTGATTCCTCAAAATTCTCTCGACCTGTGCACCTACATTGTAAACTTTCGTTCATAGGCTAGGTTCTAGCAGCCTCATGATGGGTATAGGGAACATGTAGTAGCCTAAACCTATTGATGTTACATTGAGCTGGATGAATGGAATATGATTGACAGTCGTCCAATATGCTGTAATAGAAATAAAGCCATGCTCATTAAAGAAAACATCATCATCCCTCATCTTAAACGGACCACCGCTGACACTCATGTACTGTAGAGCGTTGTATTTCAGAATGCTCTTTTAGTATGTTTTCAAATGTTTTCCAATCTTTCTAATGAGCAATAACAGTTTTAGGAGCATACTCTAAACTAACTGAGCACTTTGCCCCAACTCCACTAATCTAGCCGAGCACGGACCACTGAGGCCTTCTGTAAAGAATCCATTATAACCTGATGAAGCAGAAACCTTTACAATGAATGTTTTCTATAAATACACAAATAAGCAGAGAGATCTGATTTCACAGGTTCCATGAGGGACATTGTGCCTCAGCTCCATGGTCTGGGCTGGCTGGGGTTTATGGGAACTTGGCTGAGGTATGACAGGGTATTAGGTTGCCCTGCCAGGATAGGGTGTCACACGCACTCACACACACACACATAAACACAAACACACACCGTGTGTCGAAGCCCAGAAACCCAACCTCTCTACGATTCCTGTGATATTTGAACGGACACCATAGTTTCCTCCACTCTGTTTAGAGGAAGTAATGGCACACCATCCTTGAAGGAAATTCAATCGGTGTGTATTGAGCAAGTTTATTAGCATTTTTCCCCCTGTAGTATTATGCAGTAGTTTGCTGTGTGGCCCTGTGTGCACCATGTTTTCCCTCCAAATGTCTGCTAGCGCTCATGCAGTGTCAAGCTTTCAAATGCATTTTCTTGACAGAGCTGAAGGTAATTTAGGTCGGGGTTCATTCATTTAGATCAAGGGTAGGCAACTAGGTTCAGCCGCAGCCTGATTTTTGTCGGAGCAAATGGTTGGGGGGCCAGAACATAATCCGAATAATTTTTGTTGTTGTTGAAAATAACAAAAATGTCATTCCTTGGTTACATTGAGACATGATTACATGTCTCTTTTTTTTATTGGTGGGAAAACTTAGGAACAGATTTCCGAAATGAAACACATTTTTATCTGAGTTCCTGGTGATTTTAGTCATTGTTTTTTTTTTTACCAAAAACTAAAATTCCCCCCCCCCACATGTTTATTATAATGTTTTATTTCTTTATTAAGAACTTTGTGGGGGCAAAACCAATCGCCTGTTGCCGACCACTGATTTATATTTTCAGGTTAATTTGTATGAGATTAGCTGGACTAGGCATCCACTGGCTGTGACCATATTCTACCACTGCAATGCAAATAAGTTCTGGATCCTTAAGAGACAATAGAAAAAAAATAGAAAAAGCTCTTACAGTGGTCGTGTCTGAATACCCATACTAGTGTACTACATACTTAAACTGCATACTAATTTTGCCGTTTGATCTAGTAGAATTCACTCATCTTTTCTGACTCACAGCTGATAACAACTAATAATCAGATACATTGATGAGCGGTACCAAAATGAATGAACGCTGGCAGTCAACGTAATCACCCATTTGATTTCACAATCGGAAATGTCACATACTATAAAACTGTCTTTTTACGCATACTATTTAGTACGCTAGTATGGGTATTTGGACATGGCCAGTATCTCAATCCTCACCTTATCAACAGATGTGCTTCCTTTCAGGAAGGCCCTAAAAATGGTCAAAGACTCCAGCCAACCAAGTCATAGGCTGTTTGTTCTCTCTGCTACCGCACGGCAAGCGGTTCCCGGAGTGCGAAGTCTCGGACCAAAAGGCTCCTGAACAGCTTAAACAAATGGCTACCCAGACTATTTGCATTGACACTCAGTTGTACAAACCCACAGTTTTATCAGCTATCCGGGTGGCTGGGCTCAGACGAAGAAGACGGATGTGGAGGTCCTGTGTTGGCGTGGTTACACGTGGTCTGCGGTTGTGAGGCCAGTTGGACGTACTGTCAAATTCTCTAAAACGTGGTTGGAGACGGCTTATAGTAAAGAAATGAACAGTCATTCCTACAGTCAGCATGCCAATTGCAAGCTCCCCCAAAACCTGAGACATCTGTGGCATTATATTGTGCACATTTTAAAGTGGCCTTTTATTGTCCCCAGCACAAGGTACACCTGTGAAATTATCATGCTGTTTAATCAGCTTCTTGATATGCCACACCTGTCAGGTGTGTGGATTGTCTTGGCAAAGGAGAAATGCTCACTAACAGGGATGTAAACAGATTTGTACACAACATTTGAGAGAAATAAGCTTTTTGTGCGTATGGAACAAAAACACTTTACATGTTGCTTTTACATTTTAGTTCAGTATTTGATTGTGTTAGTTAGTATTTCCTTCTGGGGGGGGGCACATTTCTATTCCTTTTAACTCTGCATTGTTGGGAAAAGGTCTCGTAAGTAAGCATTTCACAGTAAAGTCTACACCTGTTGTAGTCGGCGCATGTGACAAATAACATGTAATTTGATGCAGATGCAGTTTCTCTGTCCCCCCCTGGGTAAGGAAGTTCAGGGACAGTGGAGCCCTGTGGGTAGAGTAGGCCTTCCTGTAAGCCTGGTCCCAATATGAAAGAGCCACTCAGTCTCTCTCTCTCTCTCTGTGTCTCTCTTTCTGTCTGTCTGTCTGTGTGGCAGTGCTTGGTTTTCTCTAATCAAAACCATTCTCTCCATCTGTCTCTAATCCATTCTCCCCAACCATTTGAAGAAACTCCAAGTGGCAGGAACAAATTAATTAATGTCTTTATTCTTCAGTGTAAACTGTAAATGAACATGTGTGTGTGTGCGTGCGTGTCTATCCATCTGTGTGTTTGTGTGTGTGTGGATAACTGGCCTAGTAAACTTTAACATTTGTTCCACTAATTGTTTGTTTCCTTTCTGGTTGCACTCAAAGCCCAGATTCATTTGTAGTGACCTCATCCTCACCTGCATTACTTCCTAATGATTCCCCCTGCTGCATTCATCTCCTTTTACTGAGCCATCATCCACCTCATGTTTGGGTTCCACAGGGCTGAGATGAAAGCAGAGAAGCCCTCCAGTTTCACAATGTAGCCTGTACCCATGTTGGGAGGTCCCACTCCCTAATTACTGCTGCTTTCTCACCATGAATTAGGAACAGGATTGGCCTTGAGAGAGAAAGAGAGAGAGGCAGAGAGAGAGAGATAGATTACAGTTGTGAGGTCTGGGGTCCACTCATCAACCAAGAATTCACAAAATGGGGAAAACACCAAATTGAGACTCTGCATGCAGAGTTCTGCAAGAATATTGTCAGCGCACAACGTAAAACACCAAATAATGCATGCAGAGCAGAATTCCCAAACCTTCCATAACAAAGCCATCACCTACAGATAGTTGGTCCTGGGGCTCTGTTCACGAACACAAACAGACCCCACAGAGCCCCAGGACAGCAACACAATTAAACCCAACCAAATAATAAGAAAACTAAAATATATTTACTTGACACATTGGAAAGAATTAACAAAAAACAGAGCAAACTAGAATGCTATTTGGCCCTAGACAGAGAGTACACAGTGGCAGAATACCTGACCACTGTGACTGGCCTAAAATTAAGAAAAGCTTTGACTATGTGCAGACTCAGAGAGCATAGCCTTGCTATTGAAAAAGGTTGCCGTAGACAGACATGGCTCTCAAGAGAAGACAGGTTATGTGCTCACTGCCCTCAAACTGAGCTGCACTCCTTAACCTCCTGCCAAATGTATGACCATATTAGAGACACATATTTCCCTCAGATTACACAGACCCACAAATAATTAGAAAACAAATCAAATGTTGATAAACTCCCATATCTACTGGGTGACATACCACAGTGTGCATCACAGCAGCAAGATTTCTGACCTGTTGCCACAAGGAAAGGGAAATCAGTAAAGAAAAAACACCATTGTAAATACAACCTATATTTATTTATTTTCCTTTTTGTACTATTTTGCTACAACACTGTATATAGACATACTCTCACATTTGAAATGTCTTTATTATTTTGTAACTTGTGTGAGTGTAATATTTACTGTTCACGTTTTATTGTCTTTCACTTTTGTTTATCCATTTCACTTGTTTTGGCAATATAAACATATGTTTCCCATGCCAATAAAGACCCTTGAATTGAATAGAGAGAGAGAGAGAGAGAGAGAGAGAGAGAGAGAGAGAGAGAGAGAGAGATGAAAGAGAGATGAAAGAGGCAGGGAGAGAGAAACAGAGGGAGAGATGCTTGTTTCTGCAGCTCTGTATTTCGTGACAATAGAGGGCCCATTGCACATGAACCTGATGCGTTGTCATAAAAATACCAGGAGAACAAAGATGGGACTAGTTCTGTTTTTGCCATGGCAGGCAGTGCTGTGGCTCTCTCTCCCCCTCTTTCTCTCTGTCCATCACTCTCTCGCTCTCTCCCACTCTCTCCCAGATGTTTCTGGCTGACCTCAGGCTTAGAGGCCAACCACACTCACCTCTCTCACACAGACTCTGTGGCCCAGGCTGCCCAGACTGCCCAGTAGGATAGGCTCCACAACAGGGCTAAATCCAGACTGGGACTGAGCTCTGAGCAACCATCTCTGACCACTGTGTTAAAGGTCATGAGTGGGCAGTACAGTAACAGAGTACAATACGGGGTATATCCATGGAGTAGGCAGTATAGTATATCCACGGAGTAGGCATTATGGTATATCCTGGAGTAGGCAGTATAGTATATCCACGGAGTAGGCATTATGGTATATCCTGGAGTAGGCTCCATGGAGTAGGCAGTATAGTATATCCTGGAGTAGGCAGTATAGTATATCCACGGAGTAGGCATTATAGTATATCCACGGAGTAGGCATTATGGTATATCCTGGAGTAGGCTCCATGGAGTAGGCAGTATAGTATATCCTGGAGTAGGCTCCATGGAGTAGGCAGTATAGTATATCCTGGAGTAGGCAGTATAGTATATCCATGGAGTAGGCAGTATAGTATATCCACGGAGTAGGCAGTATAGTATATCCTGGAGTAGGCAGTATAGTATATCCTGGAGTAGGCAGTATAGTATATCCACGGAGTAGGCAGTATAGTATATCCTGGAGTAGGCAGTATAGTATATCCTGGAGTAGGCAGTATAGTATATCCACGGAGTAGGCAGTATAGTATATCCTGGAGTAGGCAGTATAGTATATCCATGGAGTAGGCAGTATAGTATATCCTGGAGTAGGCAGTATAGTATATCCTGGAGTAGGCTCCATGGAGTAGGCAGTATAGTATATCCTGGAGTAGGCAGTATGGTATATCCTGGAGTAGGCAGTATAGTATATCCACGGAGTAGGCAGTATAGTATATCCTGGAGTAGGCAGTATAGTATATCCTGGAGTAGGCAGTATAGTATATCCACGGAGTAGGCAGTATAGTATATCCTGGAGTAGGCAGTATAGTATATCCATGGAGTAGGCAGTATAGTATATCCTGGAGTAGGCAGTATAGTATATCCTGGAGTAGGCAGTATAGTATATCATGGAGTAGGCATTATGGTATATCCTGGAGTAGGCATTATGGTATATCATGGAGTAGGCAGTATAGTATATCCATGGAGTAGGCAGTATAGTATATCATGGAGTAGGCATTATGGTATATCCTGGAGTAGGCATTATGGTATATCCTGGAGTAGGCAGTATAGTATATCATGGAGTAGGCATTATGGTATATCCTGGAGTAGGCATTATGGTATATCCTGGAGTAGGCAGTATAGTATATCCTGGAGTAGGCAGTATAGTATATCCATGGAGTAGGCAGTATAGTATATCCACGGAGTAGGCAGTATAGTATATCCACGGAGTAGGCATTATGGTATATCCTGGAGTAGGCAGTATAGTATATCCATGGAGTAGGCAGTATAGTATATCCTGGAGTAGGCATTATGGTATATCCTGGAGTAGGCAGTATAGTATATCCATGGAGTAGGCAGTATAGTATATCCTGGAGTAGGCATTATGGTATATCCTGGAGTAGGCAGTATAGTATATCCTGGAGTAGGCTCCATGGAGTAGGCAGTATAGTATATCCTGGAGTAGACAGTATAGTATATCCATGGAGTAGGCAGTATAGTATATCATGGAGTGGGCAGTATAGTATATCCATGGAGTAGGCAGTATAGTATATCATGGAGTAGGCATTATGGTATATCCTGGAGTAGGCATTATGGTATATCCTGGAGTAGGCAGTATAGTATATCCATGGAGTAGGCAGTATAGTATATCTACGGAGTAGGCAGTATAGTATACCCTGGAGTAGGCAGTATGGTATATCATGGAGTAGGCAGTATGGTATGTCATGGAGTGGGCAGTATAGTATATCCATGTAGGCAGTATGGTATATCATGGAGTAGGCAGTATGGTATATCCTGGAGTAGGCAGTATGGTATATCCATGTAGGCAGTATGGTATATCATGGAGTAGGCAGTATAGTATATCCATGGTGTAGGCAGTATAGTATATCCGGTAGTAGGCAGTATAGTTTATCCATGGAGTAGGCAGTATAGTATATCCTGGAGTAGGCATTATGGTATATTATGAAGTAGGCAGTATGGTATATCATGGAGTAAGCATTATGGTATATTATGAAGTAGGCAGTATGGTATATCATGGAGTAAGCATTATGGTATATTATGGAGTACGCAGTATGGTATATCCATGGAGGAGGCAGTATACTATATCCATGGAGGAGGCAGTATAGTATATCCTGGAGTAGGCAGTATAGTATATCCTGGAGTAGGCATTATGGTATATCCTGGAGTAGACATTATGGTATATCATGGAGTGGGCATTATGGTATATCATGGAGTACGCATTATGGTATATTATGGAGTACGCAATATGGTATATCATGGAGTAGGCAGTATGGTATATCATGGAGTAGGCATTATGGTTTATCATGGAGTAGGCAGTATGGTATATCATGGAGTAGGCAGTATGGTATATCATGGAGTACGCATTATGGTATATTATGGAGTACGCAGTATGGTATATCATGGGGTAGGCAGTATGGTATATCATGGAGTAGGCATTATGGTTTATCATGGAGTAGGCAGTATGGTATATCATGGAGTAGGCATTATGGTATATCATGGAGTAGGCATTATGGTATATCATGGACTAGGCAGTATGGTATATCATGGAGTAGGCAGTATGGTATGTCATGGCCTAGGCAGTATGGTATATCATGTACTAGGCAGTATGGTATATCATGGAGTTGGCAGTATGGCATATCATGGAGTAGGCAGTATGGTATATCATGGAGTAGGGAGTATGATATATTATGGAGTAGGCATAATGGTTTATCATGGAGTAGGCAGTATGGTATATCATGGAGTAGGCAGTATGGTATATCATGGAGTAAGCATTATGGTATATTATGGAGTACGCAGTATGGTATATCATGGAGTAGGCAGTATGGTATATCATGGAGTAGGCAGTATGGTATATCATGGAGTAGGCATTATGGTTTATCATGGAGTAGGCATTATGGTATATCATGGACTAGGCAGTATGATATATCATGGAGTAGGCAGTATGGTATGTCATGGCCTAGGCAGTATGGTATATCATGTACTAGGCAGTATGGTATATCATGTACTAGGCAGTATAGTATATCATGGAGTTGGCAGTATGGCATATCATGGAGTAGGCAGTATGGTATATCATGGAGTAGGCATTATGGTATATCATAGAGTAGGCATTATGGTATATCATGGACTATCCAGGATGGTGTTTCATGGAGTAGGTAGTATGGTATGTCATGGAGTGGGCAGTATAGTATATCATGGAGTAGGCAGTATGGTATGTCATGGAGTGGGCAGTATAGTATATCCATGTAGGCAGTATGGTATATCATGGAGTAGACTGTATGATATATCATGGACTAGGCAGTATGGTATATCATGGAGTAGGCAGTATGGTATATCATGGAGTAGGCAGTATGGTATATCATGGACTAGGCAGTATGGTATGTCATGGAGTGGGCAGTATAGTATATCCATGTAGGCAGTATGGTATATCATGGAGTAGGCAGTATGGTATATCCATGTAGGCAGTATGGTATGTCATGGAGTGGGCAGAATAGTATATCCATGTAGGCAGTATGGTATATCATGGAGTAGGCAGTATGGCATATCATGGAGTAGGCAGTATGGTATATCATGGAGTAGGCAGTATGGTATATCATGGAGTAGGCATTATGGTATATCATAGAGTAGGCATTATGGTATATCATGGAGTAGGCAGTATGGTATGTCATGGAGTGGGCAGTATGGTATATCATAGAGTAGGCAGTATGGTATGTCATGGAGTGGGCAGTATAGTATATCATGGAGTAGGCAGTATGGTATATCATGGAGTAGGCAGTATGGTATATCATGTACTAGGCAGTATGGTATATCATGGAGTAGACTGTATGGTATATCATGGAGTAGGCAGTATGGTATGTCATAGAGTGGGCAGTATAGTATATCATGGAGTAGGCAGTATGGTGTATCATGGAGTGGGCAGTATGGTATATCATAGAGTAGGCAGTATGGTATGTCATGGAGTGGGCAGTATGGTATATCATAGAGTAGGCAGTATGGTATGTCATGGAGTGGGCAGTATAGTATATCATGGAGTAGGCATTATGGTATATCATGGACTATCCAGTATGGTGTTTCATGGAGTAGGTAGTATGGTATATCATGGAGTAGGCAGTATGGTGTATCATGGAGTAGGCATTATGGTTTATCATGGAATAGGCAGTATGGTATATCATGTACTAGGCAGTATGTTATATCATGGAGTAGGCAGTATGGTATATCATGGAGTAGACTGTATGGTATATCGTGGACTAGGTAGTATGGTATATCATGGACTAGGCAGTATGGTATATCATGGAGTAGGCAGTATGGTATGTCATGGAGTGGGCAGTATAGTATATCATGGAGTAGACAGTATTGTATGTCATAGAGTGGGCAGTATGGTATATTATGGAGTAGGCAGTATGGTATATCATGGACTAGGCAGTATGGTATATCATGGAGTAGGCAGTATGGTATATCATGGACTAGGCAGTATGGTATATCATGGAGTAGGCAGTATGGTATGTCATGGAGTGGGCAGTATAGTATATCCATGTAGGCAGTATGGTATATCATGGAGTAGGCAGTATGGTATATCCATGTAGGCAGTATGGTATGTCATGGAGTGGGCAGAATAGTATTTCCATGTAGGCAGTATGGTATATCATGGAGTAGGCAGTATGGTATGTCATAGAGTGGGCAGTATAGTATATCCATGTAGGCAGTATGGTATATCATGGAGTAGGCAGTATGGTATGTCATAGAGTGGGCAGTATAGTATATCCATGTAGGCAGTATGGTATATCATGGAGTAGGCAGTATGGTATGTCATGGAGTGGGCAGTATAGTATATCCATGTAGGCAGTATGGTATATCATGGAGTAGGCAGTATGGTATGTCATAGAGTGGGCAGTATAGTATATCCATGTAGGCAGTATGGTATATCATGGAGTAGGCAGTATGGTATGTCATAGAGTGGGCAGTATAGTATATCCATGTAGGCAGTATAGTATATCATGGAGTAGGCAGTATGGTATGTCATGGAGTGGGCAGTATAGTATATCCATGTAGGCAGTATGGTATATCATGGAGTAGGCAGTATGGTATGTCATGGAGTGGGCAGTATAGTATATCCATGTAGGCAGTATGGTATATCATGGAGTAGGCAGTATGGTATGTCATAGAGTGGGCAGTATAGTATATCCATGTAGGCAGTATAGTATATCATGGAGTAGGCAGTATGGTATGTCATAGAGTGGGCAGTATAGTATATCCATGTAGGCAGTATGGTATATCATGGAGTAGGCAGTATGGTATGTCATGGAGTCGGCAGTATAGTATATCCATGTAGGCAGTAGCATCACCACACACCAGCGTTTAGTCACTTAAAGTAAACAGCGGTGGGAGGTGATGCTGTGTGGCAGCTGAATGTGGTAGATACTAGCATACTCCCACATGTACTCAGCAGTTGTTGTGCTAGGGCTCAAGTGGATAGGATATCAAACCCAAATTAGTTCGTACTCTGTTTCCAGAGATTGCCCTAAATAACTAGTGAGTCAGTCACCTCACAATAGAATAGGCCACTGTCGTCACAACCTCCAACATCATCATAGCCCTAGAAACCCCTGAAAGTTGGTTACCTGCTTGTCATTTTTATCCCAAACAAGATGGGGTTTATAGGCTACAGTGCCTTCTCTAAATCAAATCAAATCAAATCAAATTTTATTTGTCACATACACATGGTTAGCAGATGTTAATGCGAGTGTAGCGAAATGCTTGTGCTTCTAGTTCCGACAATGCAGTAATAACAAGTAATCTAACTAACAATTCCAAACTACTGTCTTGTACACAGTGTAAGGGGATAAAGAATATGTACATAAGGATATATGAATGAGTGATGGTACAGAGCAGCATAGGCAAGATACAGTAGATGGTATCGGGTACAGTATGTACAAATGAGATGAGTATGTAAACAAAGTGGCATAGTATAGTATAAAGTGGCTAGTGATACATGTATTACATAAGGATACCGTCGATGATATAGAGTACAGTATATACGTATGCGTATGAGATGAATAATGTAGGGTAAGTAACATTTATATAAGGTAGCATTGTTTAAAGTGGCTAGTGATATATTTACATCATTTCCCATCAATTCCCATTATTAAAGTGGCTGGAGTTGAGTCAGTGTCAGTGTGTTGGCAGCAGCCACTCAGTGTTAGTGGTGGCTGTTTAACAGTCTGATGGCCTTGAGATAGAAGCTGTTTTTCAGTCTCTCGGTCCCAGCTTTGATGCACCTGTACTGACCTCGCCTTCTGGATGATAGCGGGGTGAACAGGCAGTGGCTCGGGTGGTTGATGTCCTTGATGATCTTTATGGCCTTCCTGTGACATCGGGTGGTGTAGGTGTCCTGGAGGGCAGGTAGTTTGCCCCCGGTGATGCGTTGTGCAGACCTCACTACCCTCTGGAGAGCCTTACGGTTGAGGGCGGTGCAGTTGCCATACCAGGCGGTGATACAGCCCGCCAGGATGCTCTCGATTGTGCATCTGTAGAAGTTTGTGAGTGCTTTTGGTGACAAGCCGAATTTCTTCAGCCTCCTGAGGTTGAAGAGGCGCTGCTGCGCCTTCTTCACGATGCTGTCTGTGTGAGTGGACCAATTCAGTTTGTCTGTGATGTGTATGCCGAGGAACTTAAAACTTGCTACCCTCTCCACTACTGTTCCATCGATGTGGATAGGGGGGTGTTCCCTCTGCTGTTTCCTGAAGTCCACAATCATCTCCTTAGTTTTGTTGACGTTGAGTGTGAGGTTGTTTTCCTGACACCACACTCCGAGGGCCCTCACCTCCTCCCTGTAGGCCGTCTCATCGTTGTTGGTAATCAAGCCTACCACTGTTGTGTCGTCCGCAAACTTGATGATTGAGTTGGAGGCGTGCGTGGCCACGCAGTCGTGGGTGAACAGGGAGTACAGGAGAGGGCTCAGAACGCAACCTTGTGGGGCCCCAGTGTTGAGGATCAGCGGGGAGGAGATGTTGTTGCCTACCCTCACCACCTGGGGGCGGCCCGTCAGGAAGTCCAGTACCCAGTTGCACAGGGCGGGGTCGAGACCCAGGGTCTCGAGCTTGATGACGAGCTTGGAGGGTACTATGGTGTTGAATGCCGAGCTGTAGTCGATGAACAGCATTCTCACATAGGTATTCCTCTTGTCCAGATGGGTTAGGGCAGTGTGCAGTGTGGTTGAGATTGCATCGTCTGTGGACCTGTTTGGGCGGTAAGCAAATTGGAGTGGGTCTAGGGTGTCAGGTAGGGTGGAGGTGATATGGTCCTTGACTAGTCTCTCAAAGCACTTCATGATGACGGATGTGAGTGCTACGGGGCGGTAGTCATTTAGCTCAGTTACCTTAGCTTTCTTGGGAACAGGAACAATGGTGGCCCTCTTGAAGCATGTGGGAACAGCAGACTGGTATAGGGATTGATTGAATATGTCCGTAAACACACCGGCCAGCTGGTCTGCGCATGCTCTGAGGGCGCGGCTGGGGATGCCATCTGGGCCTGCAGCCTTGCGAGGGTTAACACGTTTAAATGTCTTACTCACCTCGGCTGCAGTGAAGGAGAGACCGCATGTTTTCGTTGCAGGCCGTGTCAGTGGCACTGTATTGTCCTCAAAGCGGGCAAAAAAGTTATTTAGTCTGCCTGGGAGCAAGACATCCTGGTCCGTGACTGGGCTGGGTTTCTTCCTGTAGTCCGTGATTGACTGTAGACCCTGCCACATGCCTCTTGTGTCTGAGCCGTTGAATTGAGATTCTACTTTGTCTCTGTACTGGCGCTTAGCTTGTTTGATAGCCTTGCGGAGGGAATAGCTGCACTGTTTGTATTCGGTCATGTTACCAGACACCTTGCCCTGATTAAAAGCAGTGGTTCGCGCTTTCAGTTTCACACGAATGCTGCCATCAATCCACGGTTTCTGGTTAGGGAATGTTTTAATCGTTGCTATGGGAACGACATCTTCAACGCACGTTCTAATGAACTCGCACACCGAATCAGCGTATTCGTCAATGTTGTTATCTGACGCAATACGAAACATCTCCCAGTCCACGTGATGGAAGCAGTCTTGGAGTGTGGAGTCAGCTTGGTCGGACCAGCGTTGGACAGACCTCAGCGTGGGAGCCTCTTGTTTTAGTTTCTGTCTGTAGGCAGGGATCAACAAAATGGAGTCGTGGTCAGCTTTTCCGAAAGGGGGGCGGGGCAGGGCCTTATATGCGTCGCGGAAGTTAGAGTAACAATGGTCCAAGGTCTTTCCTCCCCTGGTTGCGCAATCGATATGCTGATAAAATTTGGGGAGTCTTGTTTTCAGATTAGCCTTGTTAAAATCCCCAGCTACAATGAATGCAGCCTCCGGATAAATTGTTTCCAGTTTGCAGAGAGTTAAATAAAGTTCGTAAGGATAACATCTGTCCAATCAGTGGCACCGAATAAAATATCTGCCATTTTACAAGTGACAGGTGTGCTGACCCTGTCTCCTATGAACCCAGTCTGTCTGTCTGTCTCCTATGAACCCAGTCTGTCTGTCTGTCTGTCTGTCTGTCTGTCTGTCTGTCTGTCTGTCTGTCTGTCTGTCTGTCTGTCTGTCTCCTATGAAACCTGTCTGTCTGTCGGTCTCCTATGAAACCTGTCTGTCTGTCTGTCTCCTATGAAACCTGTCTGTCTGTCTGTCTGTCTGTCTGTCTGTCTGTCTGTCTGTCTGTCTGTCTGTCTGTCTGTCTGTCTGTCTGTCTGTCTGTCTGTATCCTATAAACCCAGTGTGTCTGTCTGTGTGTCTGTCTTGTGCCCCAGCTAGAGTAAATACACTGTGTTGTGTTTGTCTGTCCTAGTGTGAGTTCATAAGGTCATAAGTCTATACTAGTGGAGGCTGGTGGGAGGAGCTATAGGAGGATGGGCTCATTGTAATAACTGGAATGGAATTAATGGAACGTATCAAACACATCAAACATATTGAAACCACTTTTTGACTCCGTTTCATTCATTCCATTCCAACCATTACAATGAACCCGTCCTCCTATAGCTTCTCCCACCAGCCTCCTCTGGTATATACAGTAGGTCAGTTCTATTGTTGTCTCAATGGCTCAGATGTGCTTCCCTACTCAGACATTGTAAACAGGGCCCACTTGTTGCATCATTCTCTCAATCTCTCTACACCATCCTCTTGGCTGAGAGCTCTCCTGAAAGCTGTGTTCTTGGGTCTGTCTGACCCAGTGGGGTCTTTGTGGGTTTCTTGGCTGGCCCTTGGATATGGTTTATGTGTTCTGCTGTTTAAAGCCTGAGCAGTGCTTGTCGTCCTTTACATTTGATGGAGTCGTTGGTAATAAATGCTGAAAGCGAGGGAGTGCATGTTCTTGTGGAAGGAAAGAGGGCAGGTATATTGAGTTCATCGTTAGACCAACAGAAGGTGCTCATACATTTACCAGTTCTCTAACAATGAGATGGATCGAGACGTTAGGAAGTTAAGGGCATAGCGTTTAGACTTAAAAATAAAAAAAAGTGAACATGTCACATGACTGTCTACAGAAATTATTCTTGAACATTGGTTATGACAACCAGAACTTGTGAAAATCTGTTTGTGAAAGGTTCTTCTCCAGTTTTGAGACAGCACTGGTCCAGAGGTGTCTGTCTGTCTGTTGGTTTGTCGGTTCTTTGGGTGAGAGGACTAACCCTGTAGATTCCAGGCTTGCCTCTGTGTCAAAGCCCAGAACATCATTCCTCTCTCTCCCCACGGAAAAGGGAGGAGATTCTAGGTGATTATAGCCATTCATATTTTACTACCTCGGTAATTATTGTCATTTTGAGATCAGAACATCCCTGTGGCTATTCCAGTACCATGCACTGACAGAGGTTAGTTGGACAAAGGCACACAGCTGCAGGATACAGAACATTATAAAAGTGATACAGCTTTCATCTTATTCAGTAATCAGGTTTTACCTGCTCAAAAGCTTGTATGTGAAAGAAGCCTCAGGTAAGAGGCAAGACTGAAAGGTCAGGAATGTGGTTGATGACCTCAGCTGCACCCTATCCTAGCCTTGCTCTCTCTCTCTCTCTCTCTCTCTCTCTCTCTCTCTCTCTCTCTCTCTCTCTCTCTCTGTGTCAGTGAGGTACTAGTTTCACGTTGCCAGTGTATAATTAGGGGTTCAGTTAATTATTCTCACATAATGAGTAACCGTGCCTAAGATCTGTAAGACTTGTGCTTTAGCTCAACAGGCTAACACAGTATTGTGGTGCACGGGAGTTCCTGGGTTTGAACCTCGGTCACACATCAGTAAGGTGATCAGGGTTCAGAGGGTACTATATATTTTTACATTTTGGTCATTGGTGATCAGGGTTCAGAAGGTATATTTTTACATTTTGGTTCTTTAGCAGACTCTCTTAAAGGCTTACAGTATAACTTACTCTATATGACTATATGACTCTATATGACTGTCTGGCTGTATACCAGTTGTTTGTCTCCCATTGGTATTTCCTCTGTTATGCCTCCTGATCTCTGCTTTGATTGGTATTGTTTCTTTCCCTGGATGTTTTATTTAGTACAACACTTTATGCATTATGTGTCATCCATCACCTTCCGTTCTGCCAGCCATAGATTTGGCTTGGCAAACCTCTCAGTGAAGGACAAGTTAATCAGCCCATCGATGCTGAAGTCTGAGCCGTCTTCTCTCTGGGAAGAAGAAGAAGGTTTTGAAGCTAACAGGGTTCCAGAGTCGGGGTCCAGTTCCATTTCCATCCAACAGAATACCTAGTTTCCTCTCTTTTCCACTTTCTGTTTTTCTTCTTCTCCCTCTTCTCAAATACAGTGATGTTTAAAAAAAGGACCATACTTTGTGGGCACTTATCTGTGCCAGCTGGTATGGAACTAATCTGAGCTGAGCTATTTCTCATTAAAGGAGGGCCTCTTTGGGAGGCGCGCCGGTGTGCGGACTGCGGACAGGGGAAAGAGCTGTCTGTTTCTGCAGAAGGGCTTCATTTTGTGGCAGGCAGGAATAACTCCCTGACAGTTTTATTGCAGGCCGGACTTCAGGCCTGAGATGAGGCGCACAGAGCCTTTGTGCAAACGCCACTGATACACTGTGGAGGAATGTTGACTACCATGCCATCTCTGATTGGCTTGGCGTCTGGCCCCTCTGTCCCCCCTCCTAAAACATACTCCTCTAGGATTAGTGCTAAAACTCTGGCAGCCTCCTGGCTGATGAGGAAAATCACTGTCCTTGTTGTAGCATGAAGTGGAATCAGGAAGTGGATCATCAAGTGGCCTCCCGAGTGGCGCAACGTCACTACTGCCACCCTGGTTATTTATTTATTTATCTATTTAAATAAATATATTATTTATTTAGCAAAGTGAATGAGCAGATAACCAACTTACATCCAAGAATAAAACACAATGAATGTCTGACTGGAAATCCAGACGGTTGATTCACCATCAACACTCTAACATGAAAGTGGAGCTACGATGTTAATCATGTTCATCGTTTTAGCAAGGGGAACAGTGTGATGAGTAACCTACATAACTGTTCCCCCCTCTCCACCCTCCAGTGATCAGATCCCACATCTCAACTCTGAATCATCGTCACCATGGTTACGAACCTGTCAAAACCTGCCGAAACCTGCATGCCGCAGGAGGCTTTGATTTTCCACACATGGTGTAGACTAAAGAGGAGAGTCATCAGGGCAGGCAGTGCCCCTACCGCAGCAGAAACATGGTGATAGGGACGGTGATGGGGGCATGGTGCCGACTGGCAGAGAGACTGATGAATCTGCTGATTTACTTGCACGACATACAGTATCCGGGCTACCTGCCATAAGGGCCCGTGTTCACAAAGCATCTCAGAGTAGGAGCGCTGATCTAGGATCAGGTCCTCCCTGCCCATATTATCTTAGAAATTCTGATTTTTAAAAAATCCAGCACTTCTATGGGCCCAGATCTCCTTCTGAAAGAATAGCATGCTGGGAATGTGGTAGGATTGTGTTTCCATGGATACTGAAAATAAATCAATGTTGCTCCCTACAACACTCATATCATCAGGGGAGAACGTGTCCACTGTCTCCTGGCATCCAGCTCAACTTTACAGGACTCTTTGGTGATGTAAGGAGTGAAACAGTAGCCAGTAGACTGACTTACTGTAGACCCCAACCGTCTCTATGACAACCACATTTCCCCTTTACCTCGTCATTTTTTCATGTTGAGTCAACATGGGAACATTCCCCTGTACATCATCGTACAGTAAACATAATTTTCTCATGTTGAGTCAACATGGGAACATTCCCCTGTACATCATCGTACAGTAAACATAATTTTCTCATGTTGAGTCAACGTGGGAACATTCCCCTGTACAACATCGTACAGTAAACATCATTTTCTCATGTTGAGTCAACATGGGAACATTCCCCTGTACAACATCGTACAGTAAACATCATTTTCTCATGTTGAGTCAACATGGGAACATTCCCCTGTACATCATCGTACAGTAAACATAATTTTCTCATGTTGCGTCAACGTGGGAACATTCCCCTGTACAACATCGTACAGTAAACATCATTTTCTCATGTTGGGTCAACGTGGGAACATTCCCCTGTACAACATCGTACAGTAAACATCATTTTCTCATGTTGAGTCAACATGGGAACATTCCCCTGTACAACATCCTACAGTAAACATCATTTTTTGGGTATTTGACATTTCTTTACCATGATGCATACGGCCGCGTATCGGTGTGCCCCTGTAAATATTTCCTCACTTCACTGCAGGTTTATATCAGGTGGGTGTTAAAACCAGTAGGTCACTGGGACACGCTCTTTTAAAAGACCAGGAGTAATCTGTGTCCCGATCTCAGCCGTATATGGTGTTGAATGTTTCTGGATGTGTTTCCTCTCCTCCAGACCTGTGTTCCATCATAATCTAGATCTCTACAGGATGGAAGAAAGAGCGTTCTACTGATGGAACACTCCAGCCCTGTGTTCCATCATAATCTAGATCTCTACAGGATGGAATAAAGAGAGTTCTACTGATGGAACACTCCAGCTCTGTGTTCCATCATAATCTAGATCTCTACAGGATGGAAGAAAGAGAGTTCTACTGATGGTACACTCCAGCCCTGTGTTCCATCATAATCTAGATCTCTACAGGATGGAAGAAAGAGAGTTCTACTGATGGAACACTCCAGCCCTGTGTTCCATCATAATCTAGATCTCTACAGGATGGAAGAAAGAGAGTTCTACTGATGGAACACTCCAGCCCTGTGTTCCATCATAATCTAGATCTCTACAGGATGGAAGAAAGAGCGTTCTACTGATGGTACACTCCAGCCCTGTGTTCCATCATAATCTAGATCTCTACAGGATGGAAGAAAGAGCGTTCTACTGATGGTACACTCCAGCTCTGTGTTCCATCATAATCTAGATCTCTACAGGATGGAAGAAAGAGAGTTCTACTGATGGTACACTCCAGCTCTGTGTTCCATCATAATCTAGATCTCTACAGGATGGAAGAAAGAGCGTTCTACTGATGGTACACTCCAGCCCTGTGTTCCATCATAATCTAGATCTCTACAGGATGGAAGAAAGAGCGTTCTACTGATGGTACACTCCAGCTCTGTGTTCCATCATAATCTAGATCTCTACAGGATGGAAGAAAGAGAGTTCTACTGATGGTACACTCCAGCCCTGTGTTCCATCATAATCTAGATCTCTACAGGATGGAAGAAAGAGAGTTCTACTGATGGTACACTCCAGCTCTGTGTTCCATCATAATCTAGATCTCTACAGGATGGAAGAAAGAGAGTTCTACTGATGGTACACTCCAGCTCTGTGTTCCATCATAATCTAGATCTCTACAGGATGGAAGAAAGAGAGTTCTACTGATGGTACACTCCAGCCCTGTGTTCCATCATAATCTAGATCTCTACAGGATGGAAGAAAGAGAGTTCTACTGATGGAACACTCCAGCCCTGTGTTCCATCATAATCTAGATCTCTACAGGATGGAAGAAAGAGAGTTCTACTGATGGAACACTCCAGCCCTGTGTTCCATCATAATCTAGATCTCTACAGGATGGAAGAAAGAGAGTTCTACTGATGGTACACTCCAGCCCTGTGTTCCATCATAATCTAGATCTCTACAGGATGGAAGAAAGAGAGTTCTACTGGCCTGGATTGTATAGTGTTGGTCCACCCTGTGTCTACCCAGGGTGCATCATCATCATCAGATATAGGCCATATTCACAGACTGGCTCCCTGAGTGAATGTGAACAGAGCTGAGTGTCCTGGAACACAGCCGAGTCAGCACATCCCACAACATGTGTTCTGGAACACAACCCAGTCAATACATTCCTCAACATGTGTTCTGGAACACAACCCAGTCAATACATCCCTCAACATGTGTTCTGGAACACAACCCAGTCAATACATCCCTCAACATGTGTTCTGGAACACAACCCAGTCAGTCCAGAGTGGTGTGTGTGTGCATGCGTGGTGTGTGTGTGCATGCGTGGTGTGTATGCGTGGTGTGTGTATGCACGATGTGCGAAGTGCTTGCGTTAAGGCTTTTCTGTGGGGGTTGGGTGTTGTCTAATTCTCTGCTGGTGGACTAGTGCTGTCTGATGAGAGAGAGAGAGAGAGAGAGAGAGAGAGAGAGAGAGAGAGAGAGAGAGAGAGAGAGAGAGAGAGAGAGGGGCCTTGGCTGGGCTCTACTGCTGGCTGACGGTGTCTCCGGAAGAATCTATGCGTGCCCAAATAGCTGGTTGACACACACACATACACGTACACACACACTCAGACCTTCAGCTGGGAAGGGATTTAATCTGTGACTGAAAACAACAATGATGAATAGAGGTCTGTTGCTGTGCTGTGAATCTCAAACATATGCCCGGTCCACCATCCAGCCAAGAAACTGTGTGTGTTTCTCACCCTTCTGAATAGAATCAGGGCCAGCTGTTTGTATAGACAGATCACTCATAGACGTAAGAGGTTTCAACGGACAGCGTTGGGTTGTGTTAGGGTCTATGTTCATGACTCATAATCGCACATGCACACACAGACACACACACGTACACAGCAACAGTCAGGAATATATCAAACTCTCCAGTGCCACAATGATCAGGACAACAATGGAATTTGAATGAGGTCTGTTGTTAGGCCGTAGAGCAACATGACAGAATATATCATATATTGAGTTCTGTTGTTAGGACGTAGATCAACATGACAGAATATATGCTATACTGAGTTCTGTTAGGCCGTAGAGCAACATGACAGAATATATGTTATAATGAGTTCTGTTGTTAGGCTGTAGAGCAACATAACAGAATATATGTTATAATGAGTTCTGTTGTTAGGCAGTAGAGCATCATGACAGAATTTATGTTATAATGAGTTCTGTTAGGCCGTAGGGCAACATGACAGAATATATGTTATAATGAGTTCTGTTGTTAGGCCGTAGAGCAACATGACAGAATATATGTTATAATAAGTTCTGTTAGGCCGTAGAGCATCATGACAGAATATATATTATAATGAGTTCTGTTGTTAGGCCGTAGAGCAACATGACAGAATATATGTTATAATGAGTTCTGTTAGGCCGTAGAGCATCATGACAGAATATATGTTATAATGAGTTCTGTTGTTAGGCCGTAGAGCATTATGACAGAATATATGTTATAATAAGTTCTGTTGTTAGGCCGTAGAGCATCATGACAGAATATATGTTATAATGAGTTCTGTTGTTAGGCCGTAGAGCATCATGACAGAATATATGTTATAATGAGTTCTGTTGTTAGGCAGTAGAGCAACAGGACAGAATTTATGTTGTAATGAGTTCTGTTGTTAGGCCGTAGAGCATCATGACAGAATTTATGTTATAATGAGTTCTGTTAGGCCGTAGGGCAACATGACAGAATATATGTTATAATGAGTTCTGTTGTTAGGCCGTAGATCAACATGACAGAATATATGTTATAATGAGTTCTGTTAGGCCGTAGAGCAACATGACAGAATATATGTTATAATAAGTTCTGTTAGGCAGTAGAGCAACATGACAGAATATATGTTATAATGAGTTCTGTTAGGCCGTAGAGCATCATGACAGAATATATATTATAATGAGTTCTGTTGTTAGGCCGTAGAGCAACATGACAGAATATATGTTATAATGAGTTCTGTTAGGCCGTAGAGCATCATGACAGAATATATGTTATAATGAGTTCTGTTGTTAGGCCGTAGAGCATCATGACAGAATATATGTTATAATGAGTTCTGTTGTTAGGCCGTAGAGCATCATGACAGAATATATGTTATAATGAGTTCTGTTGTTAGGCCGTAGAGCAACATGACAGAATATATGTTATAATGAGTTCTGTTGTTAGGCCGTAGAGCAACATGACAGAATATATGTTATAATGAGTTCTGTTGTTAGGCAGTAGAGCAACATGACAGAATATATGTTGTAATGAGTTCTGTTGTTAGGCAGTAGAGCATCATGACAGAATATATGTTGTAATGAGTTCTGTTGTTAGGCCGTAGAGCAACATGACAGAATATATGTTATAATGGGTTCTGTTAGGCCGTAGAGCAACATGACAGAATATATGTAATAATGAGTTCTGTTAGGCCGTAGAGCAACATGACAGAATATATGTTATAATGAGTTCTGTTAGGCCGTAGAGCAACATGACAGAATATATGTTATAATGAGGTCTGTTAGGCCGTAGAGCAACAAGAATAGGATATATGTTCTTAGTTCCGCTAGGTAGTAGAGCAACATAACAGAATAAATGACACCACAGGGCAAAGTGTTACTGATGAGGCCCCTGCCTGCTTCGATGAAAGGTGTGTGTGCGTGTGCATGTGTGTGTGTGTGATCATGCACAGGGGTCACCTGGGCCTCTCTCTTTGGCTTGAAGAAGGAGGGAAGCATAATTATTGAGGTCTTAGTAACAGTGAGAGTGTGAACACAGGGAGCAGAGAGGTCAGAGGTCATTGGAGACCAAATGGATCTGTGTTCATGACAGAGGAAAACATGAGTGAGGAAGAAGAAAGGCAAATGCAGAGAGAGAGAGAAAGAAGGACAGAGAAAATGTATTGAGAACTGTTTGGGAGAGAGACAAAGACTGTCACAGAAAGAAAGGCAGACAGACAGAAATGTAGGAAGAGAGAGAGAGAGGTAGAGCTGAAAGAGGGAGAGAGAGAGATGGGGGGCTGAGAGAGAGAGTGAGAGAGGTAGAGATGAAACAGAGAGACAGAGAGGGAGAGGAGAGAGATAGAGAGAGGTAGAGCTGAAGGGATAGGCAGAGACTGCAGTAGGGTATTGTGTATGTTGCTATCTGCAGCAGTGACAGCTTTTGCTGAGTCAGAGTAGAGACTCTCCAAGCTGCAGCAGCCTGTGTGGTAGTGGTACAGTTTACCTGCAGCACTGCGTCATAGTAGGCTGGAGTCACACTCTACTGCTCAACACTGCCACCCAATGGTGAGACAAGAAACAACACATGCAATGCCATGTTGAAAGATCTCAACACACCCTGACACGATGAAAAAGCCTAAGAGTTGTTGGAACTAATGCAATGTACCAAGAGGCCTCATAACCATACCAACTAGCAACGAATCCTGTTCTTTTGGAAACCCTTCAGCCTTTGCACTACAGCATTACACATAGACTGTATGTGTTGGCAAGCTGACCTGTGTGATCTGGCTATGGTGCATAAGTCAGTCAGTGTAGTAGTCAGTCACAGTATTATATCATCTCTATGGTAGTAGTGGCTTTGCACATAGGAGACAGATAGAGGCAGTTCTGTCAGCAGGAAAAAAAATAAAAAGTGTTTTTTAACTCTTCACAGATGTGCTTCTCTGAACTACAGTCTACACTCCTCACTGGCACAGAGCAACTAGCCCAGGGCAACTAGCCC
The DNA here is from genome assembly GCF_045791955.1 of Oncorhynchus clarkii lewisi. NCBI lineage: Eukaryota > Metazoa > Chordata > Actinopteri > Salmoniformes > Salmonidae > Oncorhynchus > Oncorhynchus clarkii. The sequence continues at coordinate 115,200 of NW_027261101.1, forward strand.
AGGGCAACTAGCCCAGGGCAACTAGCCCAGAGCAACTAGCCCAGGGCAACTAGCCCAGGGCAACTAGCCCAGAGCAACTAGCCAAACTATTACTGGACAAGATGTGCATTCATGAAATGTGACCCAATATACTACCCAATATACTAAAGGTTATAGTTCATATACTAAAGGTTATAGTTCATATACTAAAGGTTGTAGTTCATATCTGGGGCTGCAGGTATCCTAGTGGTTAGGTCATTGGACTAGTAACCGAAAGGTTGCAAGATCGAATCCCCGAGCTGACAAGGTAAAAATCTGACGCAGGGTTTCACTCACACATGCAGGGTTTCACTCACACATGCAGGGTTTCACTCACACATGCAGGGTTTCACTCACACATGCAGGGTTTCACTCACACATGCAGGGTTTCACTCACACATGCAGGGTTTCACTCACACATGCCGGGTTATCTCTCCAATCACTTGGACAATAAGCCTTTGCTTAGTTAGCTTTTTCCTTGATTCACTGACATGGAAAAGTACCACAGCTGTGTGTGACTGTAAACTGATCTCTTCTTTCTCTTCTTTTAGAGAAACTCTACAACTCAAATGGACGAGAGCTGAGGAGAGCCCTGTTTTCCCTCAAACAGATCTTTCAGGTAATGCTCCCCTCCCTTTTGTCTTAGCAGCAGCCTGAGAATGTCAGATTCATTAATACTGCAGCGATAGTCTACTAATGGCTCTTGTTTATCATTAACTATCACACATTCTCCCATAAGACACACACACGTGTATGCACATATGCACGAGTGTGTTGGACACACACACATACACGCATGCTTTGTACAGCAAGTGCTCATACTTAACACAAACACACACACTGTACAGTAATATTTTCCTAGCTATCTGAACAGAGCTGTGCAGTGAGAGAAGACTGCCTCCGTGGCAGCTATGCTATGCTGTACTCTGCTGTGCTCAGGTCCATGCTTGGCCAGAGCCCTGCTTCACACACTGGGGCTGGCTGGCCTGGCAGGGAATCACTGTGGAGGCTAGAGGGGGAGTGTTAAACATCACTTCAGGAGACCGTTGGAAGGAAAAGTGAGCTACAGATGTTGACAGAGAAATACAGGAATAGATCAGGACGTCTCACTGTGCCTGTGCACACTTGGAATGACTAGGTCAGGTTTGGAGGAAGTGGATGTTACCACACACACACACACAAGCAACTGCACTCAAGTAACCTCTCCTCTAAAGAGCTTGTATCAATATAGTGCGTCCATGTGTTTGGATGAAGAATCCTGTTAACATGTTGTCTGCTGCAGGTCTATACCTAAATGTTATCAGAAGGTACAGTGTCTCCAGCTCTGTGGTCACAGACTGTGTAATATTTCAGTTCCAGCCCAGCTGTGTGTGTCTGGAACTTTCTCTCTCTGTGTGAGTACACACTTGTATACACAGTGGTCTTGCCAAATGACTGGGCTCTCCATCATTGATGCATGTAGAAGCTGTCCTGGAAACACTCTGGTGTGTATTCCTATGAGGGAGGAGCACTCTAAGACTGACCACCCAACAATACACACACACACACACACACACACACACACACACACACACCTCTCCCCCTCACTCCCCACCTGAGCACTAGCTCCTAGCCTAGCGTTGCATAGCCCACTCCGAAGCCAGATGAAAACCTCCCTCCTGTACTTAAATGACTGAGCCGTCGACAGGTGTGAGAGCCACAGGCGGTTTTGTCGTCTAGGAGAACAACATAAAGTGCAGGATTTGGCAAGCGGACATGAGGCTCTGCAAATAAAATACTACTGTAACATGTTGAAATATAGGAGACAATCTCAGCAGAAATATACACATATGACAGGGTCATTCACTATGTATTTCAGGGTTATGATAATACTGTGTTTTTCATTATATTCCATGTCCCAGTATCGAAGCACTGCTACAGTGGTCTTAGTTGTCCTCTTCAATATTGTAAGACCTTTGTCTAGTATTAAGTCAAAAAGACTTGGATAAGCAGTCCACTAAAACATGCCTTTTCATGGAGCTCTCCCAAGGCCTTTTGATATTACACAACTGGACAGGCTGCCAATGAAACGTTGTGCGGTGACATCAAAGTGAAAGAAATAGCACTGAGCTCAGATCAGATGGTTCAGCATAAAGAAATAGCACTGAGCTCAGATCAGATGGTTCAGCATAAAGAAATAGCACTGAGCTCAGATCAGTTGGCTCAGTAAAAAGAAATAGTACTGAGCTCAGATCAGTTGGTTCAGCATAAAGAAATAGCACTGTGCTCAGAGCTCAGATTGGTTCAGCATAAAGAAATAGCACTGAGCTCAGATCAGTTGGCTCAGTAAAAAGAAATAGTACTGAGCTCAGATCAGTTGGTTCAGCATAAAGAAATAGCTCTGAGCTCAGATCAGATGGTTCAGTATAAAGAAATAGCACTGAGCTCAGATCAGATGGTTCAGCATAAAGAAATAGCACTGAGCTCAGATCAGATGGTTCAGCATAAAGAAATAGCACTGAGCTCAGATCGGATGGTTCAGTATAAAGAAATAGCACTGAGCTCAGATCAGTTGGTTCAGTATAAAGTGCTCTCCCAGTGGGTGGTTGGCTACATGCTAACTCTACAGTCTCCGTCCCAAATAGCACCCTGTTCCCTTTATAGTGCACTACTTTTGACCAGGGCCTCATAGGACTATAGTCAAAAGTAGTGCCCTACATAGGGAATATGGTGCCATTTAGGAGTGAAGCAAGCTGGGAGCCTGTTGTTCAGAAATACATTCATCCAATTGGATCAATTAGATTAGAGCTAATCGTGTTATAGTAAGGTTATAGCCACAGAGTTGAAGGTTATTCAACAGGGCCCCATGCATCTTGTGTGTAATAAAGCACTCCTGATCTAGTAATTAAAGGGGTTCTCCAGCCATAGTTCCCCAGACACATTGTCTACATTGAATTTCACTCCTGATCTAGTAATTAAAGGGGTTCTCCAGCCATAGTTCCCCAGACACATTGTCTACATTGAATTTCACTCCTGATCTAGTAATTAAAGGGGTTCTCCAGCCATAGTTCCCTAGACACATTGTCTACATTGAATTTCACTCCTGATCTAGTAATTAAAGGGGTTCTCCAGCCATAGTTCCCTAAACACATTGTCTACATTGAATTTCACTCCTGATCTAGTAATTAAAGGGGGGTTCTCTACATTGAATTTCACTCCCTAGTAATAAAGGGGTTTCCCCATAGTTCCTCAGACACATTGTCTACATTGAATTTCACTCCTGATCTAGTAATTAAAGGGGTTCTCCAGCCATAGTTCCCTAGACACATTGTCTACATTGAATTTCACTCCTGATCTAGTAATTAAAGGGGTTCTCCAGCCATAGTTCCCCAGACACATTGTCTACATTGAATTTCACTCCTGATCTAGTAATTAAAGGGGTTCTCCAGCCATAGTTCCCTAGACACATTGTCTACATTGAATTTCACTCCTGATCTAGTAATTAAAGGGGTTCTCCAGCCATAGTTCCCCAGACACATTGTCTACATTGAATTTCACTCCTGATCTAGTAATTAAAGGGGTTCTCCAGCCATAGTTCCCCAGACACATTGTCTACATTGAATTTCACTCCTGATCTAGTAATTAAAGGGGTTCTCCAGCCATAGTTCCCTAGACACATTGTCTACATTGAATTTCACTCCTGATCTAGTAATTAAAGGGGTTCTCCAGCCATAGTTCCCCAGACACATTGTCTACATTGAATTTCACTCCTGATCTAGTAATTAAAGGGGTTCTCCAGCCATAGTTCCCCAGACACATTGTCTACATTGAATTTCACTCCTGATCTAGTAATTAAAGGGGTTCTCCAGCCATAGTTCCCTAGACACATTGTCTACATTGAATTTCACTCCTGTTCACTCCATGTTCCTTCCTATTGTAATGTTATGTTCAGAAGGCATTTTGATATCTGGTGTCCTGATCCTGGTGTGTACGTAGCCTACAGTAACCATCTCTCCTATCATACCCGACAGCAGGGTTTCACAAATAGGTCCCGAGGCCCCTCTGGGTGCACGTTTAGGTTTGTGCCCTAACATTAACCAACTCATCATCAAGCTTGGATTACTTCAATCAGCTGTGTTGTGCTAGTAGGAAATCCAAAATGTGCTCCCAGGAGGTGGGTGGGGGCAAGACAGAGTTCAGGAAACTCTTCCCTTTATTTAACTAGGCAAGTGAGTTTACAATTTACAATGATGGCCTACCACGGCCTAACCTGGACAGCACTGGGTCAATTGTGCATCGCCCTATGGGACTCCCAAGTACGGACAGTTGTGATACAGCCTGGAATCGAACCAGGGTGTCTATAGTGATGCCTCTAGCACTGAGATGCAGTGCCTTAGACCGCTGTGCCACTCAGGAGCCCAAGGCTGCTATTTCACAGCTAAGACTCAACAACTATGATGTAATGAATTTGTTTGGTGTGAACCCAGAGTTTCCCCATCACTTTAGCCAGGATCTAAGATGGACAGGGTTGTGGTCTGGGTCAGTAATACCAAATCAGCAATGAGAAGAGTGCTCACTCACTCACTCACCCTCGGAGTGGTTCATTCGTGTCTAACCATTCATTAAACGAGGACAGCAATGCTCTTAGCACCTCTCTGTCACTAATTGGATGAGCTCTTTCTGTTAGCCGACAACAGGCACTTAGCAACCAATGTTTAAGGCAACTACAAAATACAGGGTTGCCATGAGAACAGGAAATGAGGTGCTTGGAGCATGATGGGTAATTTGTCCCTGGTGAAAGTAACGCACAACATACTTAGTCTTACTTGCTGTCATGGAAATATGTGTTGTCAAGGATACCATAAATCTCTTTAATGAAATGTAATGCTTGTATTTCCATACAGTGTGTAGTAAATGAATGTTACTGCAAACAATAATAAATAATGCCCATACTTGGCAAAGTTTAAAGGTCATTATTATACTGTAGATAAAAACATGAAACCTACAAGGGCTCTTAAATGTCGTTCAAGGTTTTTATAGATTTGTGGCATCAAAAAAACACTCTCATATAACTTCCTAATCCTTGTCCCATTATGCTAAATCATACATAGATGTCCCATTATGCTAAATCATACATAGATGTCCCAAATGCTGCCCTATTCCCTATATAGTGCACCACTATTGCGCTAAAATAGGGAATAGGGTGCTATTTAGGACATATCCATAGAATCACTGCTACTCATAGCACATGACCAATCTCTAGTCGTCTGTATGATGTGTGAGAGTCAGGCATAAACTGCTCGTCTCTCTGTTCCTCAGGATGACAAGGACCTGGTCCATGAGTTTGTGGTGTCTGAAGGACTGACATGTCTAATCAAGGTCGGAGCTGAAGCAGACCAGAACTACCAGAATTACATCCTCAGGGGTATGTACAGACCAGTAGTAACTAACACACACACACACACACACACACACACACACAGGGATCGTATCAATCAGAGATGGTATCAATCAGAGATGGTATCAATCAGAGATGGTATCAATCAGGGATGGTATCAATCAGAGATGGTATCAATCAGGGATCGTATCAATCAGAGATGGTATCAATCAGGGATCGTATCAATCAGAGATGGTATCAATCAGGGATGGTATCAATCAGAGATGGTATCAATCAGGGATAGTATCAATCAGAGATAGTATCAATCAGAGATGGTATCAATCAGAGATAGTATCAATCAGAGATGGTATCAATCAGGGATAGTATCAATCAGGGATCGTATCAATCAGGGATGGTATCAATCAGAGATGGTATCAATCAGAGATGGTATCAATCAGAGATGGTATCAATCAGAGATGGTATCAATCAGGGATAGTATCAATCAGGGATAGTATCAATCAGAGATGGTATCAATCAGAGATGGTATCAATCAGGGATGACATTAATCAGAGATGGTATCAATCAGGGATCGTATCAATCAGAGATGGTATCAATCAGAGATAGTATCAATCAGAGATGGTATCAATCAGAGATGGTATCAATCAGAGATGGTATCAATCAGAGATGGTATCAATCAGAGATGGTATCAATCAGAGATGGTATCAATCAGAGATGGTATCAATCAGAGATGGTATCAATCAGAGATGGTATCAATCAGGGATGACATTAATCAGAGATGGTATCAATCAGGGATGGTATCAATCAGAGATGGTATCAATCAGGGATAGTATCAATCAGAGATGGTATCAATCAGGGATGGTATCAATCAGAGATGGTATCAATCAGAGATGGTATCAATCAGAGATGGTATCAATCAGGGATGACATTAATCAGAGATGGTATCAATCAGGGATCGTATCAATCAGAGATGGTATCAATCAGGGATAGTATCAATCAGAGATGGTATCAATCAGGGATAGTATCAATCAGGGATCGTATCAATCAGGGATGACATTAATCAGATGGTATCAATCAGGGATGGTATCAATCAGAGATAGTATCAATCAGAGATGGTATCAATCAGAGATGGTATCAATCAGATAGTATCAATCAGGGATCGTATCAATCAGAGATGGTATCAATCAGAGATGGTATCAATCAGGGATCGTATCAATCAGGGATGACATTAATCAGATGGTATCAATCAGGGATGGTATCAATCAGAGATAGTATCAATCAGGGATGGTATCAATCAGAGATAGTATCAATCAGAGATGGTATCAATCAGAGATGGTATCAATCAGGGATCGTATCAATCAGAGATGGTATCAATCAGAGATGGTATCAATCAGAGATAGTATCAATCAGGGATGGTATCAATCAGAGATGGTATCAATCAGGGATAGTATCAATCAGGGATCGTATCAATCAGAGATGGTATCAATCAGAGATGGTATCAATCAGAGATGGTATCAATCAGGGATCGTATCAATCAGGGATGGTATCAATCAGGGATCGTATCAATCAGAGATGGTATCAATTAGGGATGGTATCAATCAGGGATGGTATCAATCAGAGATCGTATCAATCAGGGATAGTATCAATCAGAGATGGTATCAATCAGAGATAGTATCAATCAGAGATGGTATCAATCAGAGATGGTATCAATCAGAGATGGTATCAATCAGGGATGACATTAATCAGAGATCGTATCAATCAGGGATAGTATCAATCAGAGATGGTATCAATCAGAGATAGTATCAATCAGAGATGGTATCAATCAGGGATGGTATCAATCAGAGATGGTATCAATCAGGGATAGTATCAATCAGAGATGGTATCAATCAGGGATAGTATCAATCAGAGATGGTATCAATCAGGGATAGTATCAATCAGAGATGGTATCAATCAGGGATAGTATCAATCAGGGATCGTATCAATCAGGGATGACATTAATCAGATGGTATCAATCAGGGATGGTATCAATCAGAGATAGTATCAATCAGAGATGGTATCAATCAGAGATGGTATCAATCAGGGATCGTATCAATCAGAGATGGTATCAATCAGAGATGGTATCAATCAGGGATCGTATCAATCAGAGATGGTATCAATCAGAGATGGTATCAATCAGAGATGACATCAATCAGGGATCGTATCAATCAGAGATGGTATCAATCAGAGATGGTATCAATCAGGGATCGTATCAATCAGAGATGGTATCAATCAGAGATGGTATCAATCAGGGATCGTATCAATCAGAGATGGTATCAATCAGGGATAGTATCAATCAGGGATCGTATCAATCAGAGATGGTATCAATCAGGGATAGTATCAATCAGAGATGGTATCAATCAGGGATAGTATCAATCAGAGATGGTATCAATCAGGGATGGTATCAATCAGGGATAGTATCAATCAGGGATAGTATCAATCAGAGATGGTATCAATCAGGGATCGTATCAATCAGAGATGGTATCAATCAGAGATGACATCAATCACGGATCGTATCAATCAGAGATGGTATCAATCAGGGATAGTATCAAACAGGGATAGTATCAATCAGGGATAGTATCAATTAGGGATGGTATCAATCAGAGATGGTATCAATCAGAGATGGTATCAATCAGGGATAGTATCAATCAGGGATAGTATCAATCAGAGATGGTATCAATCAGATGGTATCAATCAGATGGTATCAATCAGAGATGGTATCAATCAGATGGTATCAATCAGATGGTATCAATCAGAGATGGTATCAATCAGAGATAGTATCAATCAGAGATGTTATCAATCAGAGATGGTATCAATCAGGGATCGTATCAATCAGAGATGGTATCAATCAGAGATGGTATCAATCAGAGATGGTATCAATCAGGGATGACATTAATCAGAGATGGTATCAATCAGGGATGGTATCAATCAGGGATGACATTAATCAGATGGTATCAATCAGGGATAGTATCAATCAGAGATTGTATCAATCAGAGATGGTATCAATCAGAGATGGTATCAATCAGGGATAGTATCAATCAGGGATAGTATCAATCAGAGATGGTATCAATCAGGGATAGTATCAATCAGGGATAGTATCAATCAGGGATAGTATCAATCAGGGATGACATTAATCAGATGGTATCAATCAGGGATAGTATCAATCAGAGATGGTATCAATCAGAGATGGTATCAATCAGGGATGGTATCAATCAGAGATGGTATCAATCAGGGATAGTATCAATCAGGGATAGTATCAATCAGGGATAGTATCAATCAGGGATGACATTAATCAGATGGTATCAATCAGGGATAGTATCAATCAGAGATGGTATCAATCAGGGATGACATTAATCAGATGGTATCAATCAGGGATAGTATCAATCAGGGATAGTATCAATCAGGGGTAGTATCAATCAGGGATGACATTAATCAGATGGTATCAATCAGGGATAGTATCAATCAGGGATGGTATCAATCAGGGATGACATTAATCAGATGGTATCAATCAGGGATAGTATCAATCAGAGATGGTATCAATCAGAGATGGTATCAATCAGAGATGGTATCACTCAGGGATAGTATCAATCAGGGATAGTATCAATCAGGGATAGTATCAATCAGGGATGACATTAATCAGATGGTATCAATCAGGGATAGTATCAATCAGAGATGGTATCAATCAGAGATGGTATCAATCAGAGATAGTATCAATCAGGGATAGTATCAATCAGGGATCGTATCAATCAGGGATGGTATCAATCAGAGATGGTATCAATCAGAGATGGTATCAATCAGAGATGGTATCAATCAGGGATAGTATCAATCAGGGATAGTATCAATCAGGGATAGTATCAATCAGGGATCGTATCAATCAGAGATGGTATCAATCAGAGATGGTATCAATCAGGGATAGTATCAATCAGGGATAGTATCAATCAGAGATGGTATCAATCAGATGGTATCAATCAGATGGTATCAATCAGAGATGGTATCAATCAGAGATGGTATCAATCAGGGATAGTATCAATCAGAGATGGTATCAATCAGGGATGGTATCAATCAGAGATAGTATCAATCAGAGATGGTATCAATCAGAGATGGTATCAATCAGGGATCGTATCAATCAGAGATGGTATCAATCAGAGATGGTATCAATCAGGGATCGTATCAATCAGAGATGGTATCAATCAGAGATGGTATCAATCAGAGATGACATCAATCAGGGATCGTATCAATCAGAGATGGTATCAATCAGAGATGGTATCAATCAGGGATCGTATCAATCAGAGATGGTATCAATCAGAGATGGTATCAATCAGGGATCGTATCAATCAGAGATGGTATCAATCAGGGATAGTATCAATCAGGGA